>NC_140180.1:51184274-51214274 GCF_963971535.1 Notolepis coatsorum | reverse complement strand
ATTGACAAATGTGCATGCCCATACATGTACAGGTACACACATGCACACAAACACATGCACGCACGCGCGCGCGTGCACACACACACACACACACACACACACACACACACACACACACACACACACACACACACACACACACACACACACACACACACACACACACACACACACACACAAACAAGTGCACACACACAGGAAGCCACTGAATTATAGATGCAGAAACAGGAAATTCCTCCCCCTTACCCTCTGTCATTCAGGTTCTGACCTTGCACCAAATCAATTAGCAGAGCTGGAGGCAATCAGCAGCCCTCCCTGAGGTCTCTGTGAATGTAGCCTTAATTTACAAGGGCCTCTTGGTCTGCTTTCCACAGCCCTTACCTGGTAGGTGGCCAACTGACGCAGTGTGTCCAGGTTCCAACTCAGGACATTCTAACCGTTGGAAAAACCAGGCAATTAAATGGATGTTCTGGTAGAGGGATTAATGAGGGGCATGGCAGTGAACAGGGGCGCTGAACTCCCTTCAGAAGTGGCCAACATATAAACCAGAGACTCTCTCACTCCATATTTGATGACAAATCAGAAGAAAAAAACATTACTTTCCTACTGACAATGGTCCTCATTCTCGAACATGTACGTAAGTACCTTTGTAAATCTCGGTATCTTGGTAAAAAGTTTGTACTAACACATTTACAAAAATCCTCTTCTGGATTGCTGAACACGTGAAACGGTCTCCGTAAATTGCCAACATCTTCTCAGCTGGGTTCCCATGAATGAAAAACGTCACCACTGGCGGACTCAGGGCAACCGCACCCCCTGGTGCCCCCACGGTTAATTTTGCACTAAAGTGCCCTTTTAAGTGGCAAAAAACAACATGACGTGCCCTATTGGTGCTCTTCCAATGGTCTAAACTTGACCATGTGCCCCACACGGTTAAATAACATCACGCAAAAGTGACCTTTTGAGTGGAGAAAATGATAGAACGTGCCCTATTGGTGCCCCTTCAATGGTTAAACTTGACCATGTGCCCCCACAGTTGAAAAACGTCACGCTAAAGTGCCCTTTTGAGTGGCAAAAACAAGAGGACATGCCCATTGGTGCCCTTTCAATGGTCTAAACTTGACCATGTGCCCCCACAGTTGAAAAGATTGCGCTCACATCGCAGCGACAACCAGAACCTGAAGATTCCTCCTGAGCAACGTCAGAAGGATCCGCCCCTTCCTGACAAAAGAAACCACCCAACTCCTTGTCCAATTAACAGTCATCCCCCGCCTCGACTACTGAAACGCACTGCTTGCTGGCCTTCCGGCCACTGCCACCAAGCCTCTTCAACTCATTCAGAACGCAGCGGCCCGCCTGATCTCAAACCTACCGAAGTCGGCCCATGTCACCCCACTTCTTAGAGTCCTGCACTGGCTCCCCATTGCCGCACGAATCCGCTTCAATGCCCTCGACCTGGCATACCATAAAGGGAACCGCTCCCGCCTACCTCCGGTCAATGGTCTCTAACTACACACCCTCAAGCCCCCTACGCTCTGCATCTTCTGGCCGTCTCAGACCCACTCCTATCCAAGCTCCGGGAGGGTCATCAAGGAGAAGCCGCCTATTCTCAGTCCTTGGCCCACAATGGTGGAACAAACTGCCCACCACAGTTAGGACAGCCGAAACCCGTCCAATCTTTCGCCGTCGACCAAAGACGCACTTCTTCAACCATTATCCGATTTTCTTTTTTTTTAAATAAATATCTAACACTAACAAACCTTATTGTCATGCACTTGTCCTAATATACTAACCTACACTGTAGCACTCAACACTTTGATGAACATTGTTACTCTGATAGATTTGTGCCCTTCCTGATGACTTGCCGTACAGAACGTGTAAGTCGCTTTGGATAAAAGCATCAGCTAAATGACTATATGTAAAATGTAAATGTAAAGTGGCCTTTTGAGTGGTGCAAATGAGAGGATGTGCCCTATTGGCTGCTGACCTTCCAATGGGAAAACATAGCAAGAAAATTAAATAACGTGTCTTAATGAGTGCTCTGTAAAATGTGATGCAGCTTACTAGGGAAGACTTTCCCCAAAGTGGGTGCCATGATGATGCCAAATAGTTAAACCATGCTTATATTCTAAACACATTATATGGCCATTAGCAAATATTTTCTGAGTTTTTGCAAGGGACAGATGGGTTAATATCTAGCTAACATTTTGATGTTTCTCGATCTGCACTGTCCCTATTTTCAATGTATCCTTTACTAAAGTTTAGGTTAGGTTAGAGTAAGTTAGTTTTACTGTATTTGAAAGTAAAAGACAAAATAAATTGTTGCCAACAATAATGTTTAAAATACTCATTCCCAATCCCATTGTTGAAAACATACTGTGGCAATCGGTGAAGAATAAGGCAGTTCTACAGACATCCTCGGAATTAAACCATTATAATAAAGATAAATACGACAATATTTGTATCATTAACAATTATGTTTTGCATTTATTTTTGCACACACACACACACACACACACACACACACACACACACACACACACACACACACACACACACACACACACACACACACACACACACACACACACACACACACACACACACACACACACACACACACACACACACACACACACACACACACACACACACACACACACACACACACACACACACACATTATGACTGATCAAAATGAGATTAGATTAGATTAAAATGTATTGTCATCATACAGTACAAGTACAATACAACGAAAATAAGTTTGGCATCCAACCAAAGTCCAAATGTAACAGTAAAGTGCAATAATAATATACAATGAACAGGTGATTAAACTGGCTTAATTTTGGATAAATCATCATTATACTATTATTTATTTATTATAGTCCTTGATGGCATGCGGCTTATAATATAACAACCGAGAGACCCATAGGTTTACATACAGATTGAATTGGCTTGGTACTACAATACAAAAGTCACAGTGAACAGGAAATGCCTTCACATTTCTTCAAGTGGCCAATTTTCTAAAATGTATATTCAACATTGAAGATACAACGAATGGTTGTATTCATTCACATTCCCAAAAAAAACTAATCTAAAAGGATAACTAAAACTGACCAAAAATAATTACAAAAACAAAAATACAATGAAATTAAATAAAAACAGAATAGTTCATCACATCTTACTACATCATACTACACCAGTCGCATTTACATAATTTCACTTTTGAATATCTTTTTAAAACGATATCCTTTACTCGCCTTGTGGATCCTGGTAGCTTATGTTCCGGTTGCATATGGCTCTATAGCGCACTGTGGATTTTAAATGATTAGTCCTTGATCGAGAAAGTACCCGGTCACCACTTGAGTGCGACAGTATTTTTTCAATTAATCCAAAAGTTGTTTCAAACCCTCACCAGAACCAAATAAATGGGTATAATCAGCAAATAAAACCTCACATATAACTTGGGTACAGAAGAAACAACAAAGAAACAATCAATATCAAACCAGGCTTCACATGTTATCTCTCAATCAATCAATATCAAAGAAATGCATGATGAGTCAACAACGTTACTGTAGAATTTTCACTCATATCAGTTGCTTGAAGTTGAAGTCATGACACCTGTCTATCCTTTAGCCTGCATTTAAAAGCTGACATTGCTCTCCAAAACGTGCATGCAGTTTTAGGTCACTTGGAGATTCATGAGCATCATATTAAATGTCCATGTAGGGAAATGAGGAAATATCCTGCAGCCGACTGGGGAAAAACCATAGGGAAGACAAATGTTTTCACAATGGCCAGTATTAAAAGTAATGGCTTGACATAACATGATGCACTAAGAAAACAAACTTAAAAAAATTACTGAAATCTGCTATTTTCTTTGCAATATAGGGGCATTTGTCTAGAGCAGGGGTCAGCAACCTTTACTATCAAAAGAGCCATTTTCCCCCCTCCCACAAAATCAAATTCCTCTGGAGCCGCAAAACCAATTGACCCTTAAAATGAAGATAACACAGTGTATAACGTTTTATATATCCCCAAGCATACCCCACATTTAGCATAAAACGCCTGACAATTGCATACCCAAAGTAATTTGCGATTTATTATACTTTATACTTATAGCACACAGTTTGTTGCATTAATGGAATTATAAAGCAACAAAAAGAAAATGTTTTACTTTTTATTGCTGTTTTTACCTGTTATAACAAAGGAAAACCTCAAACTCTTATGAAGAGGAGAAAAAATACTGGCTGTGTAGACCTATTTTTAAATAAAACACAGAAGAGGAGACAAAACACTGGTGTCTGTAGACCGACTTTGAAATAAAACCCTGAACTATTCAGGTATATTTGAGTCCTTCCCTTATTTGTGGAACATTTATAAAATAAAAAGTAGTCCACTTTGAAAAAAGACTACCATGTGTAGACCTACTTTGAAATAAAACACAGAAAAGGAGAAAAAACACTGGCATCTGTAGACCTACTTTGAAATAAAACCCTGAACTATGCAGCTCTATTTGAGTCCTTCCCTTATTTGTGGAAAATCTATAAAATAAAAAGTAAATTTTTCGTTGTTCGCAAATTTCGCACCACATATCAGGCATACAGGTAAGCCTGCATCGTTAGTCGTGAAAGCAAATTCATCTGTCCACGCTGAATTAAACCCTCTATTTTCCTCAGACTTACCTTTTTTTGGATTTATCCATGGTTAGCTTACTGGGGGGTCGGAAACTCAAGATTAGCCACTTGTGTGACATACTGTATATTTTAGTTGATGAAATATTTTTTCATTTCAGTGTCACAGTATGACATTGATCTCCAAAATAAGAGATACAAAAAAAATTGTTAAAAAATAAATAAAACATTATATATATATATATATATATTTTTACCAGATTGGCTAAAGAGCCGCAGGTTGCCGACCCCTGGTCTAGAGAATGATTTAAACGTATTTTACTGTAAGTGTTGCATTAACTTAAAAAGTGCTGCTTTTTGAGAGGACAAAACTCCTCTCAAAAAGTGTGTGTGGGGGGGGGGGGGGGGGGGCACCACTGGTAAGGTTCTGCTAACCTTACATGTATCTTAAACCCCCTTCCATATGCTTCACTAAGCCCCCCGTCCCAGGCTGTCTTGGCGTTTCCGTTTTCGGGAACCTGACACCCTGTCGGAGGATCCGGCCATTCAGTGTTTATCAGCGGCATCAATGCTGCATCTGTGTGCTGTGTGTCTTTTCCTCCCAAGAGATCTCTGTAGGATGGAATCCCTCCTCTGCCCAAGCGGATCTTGAATCTTCCTATTCACTCATCCCCCGTGATGATGACACAGGCGAAACATGTGAATTAGCTTACAGTAGACACTGCTTTAGAGAGAACAGTTTCTGTGGCCTTGGTCTTTTCAAGCCCAGAGGCTGTGCTTCTTGAAATAATGTGATGATAATGTTCAGAAAGTGTGACCTTCGACATCTTCGACAAAATCGAGGTGGGGGAGCCTGCTCCGACCTCCTCTCGTAGCTTTTCTTCTGGGGCTAGGTGTGGCTCTGACTGTGGCAACCCACATCCAGGGTTATAATAGATCAAACAACCTACTGTGGTTTTCAGCCTTTAAAGTGGAAGCGCCTATTGACTCCCATACTGATTTTCCTGGATCACATTTCACTAACAAGTAGGCTACAGTAAATATAGCAATAAGTCAATGGGAATGGGAATGGGAACGACGACTGGGGGACACAACTCTGTGCGGGGGGGGGGGGGGGGGAATTAGCAGACTGAAGTATTATCAACACAATTAGATAATGCAATGATAACAGGGCAGACCGTTTCCTTGTCAATTTAATAATGTATCGAGCACACTAATGAGCATGTTTACTGAGGGCAAAACACAGTGGTAGAAACATGATAATAATTTGCTATGGAGCTAATGAGCCAACATGTTGTATGTATGAGGTATGGCTGGCATTACATTTGCATGTGGAATGTGGTTAAAATGTGTGTATTCAAAGAAAACATGGTCACACTAATAAGACGTAATAAGCCATACTTTGTATCAAATTAGACAAAAAATACAACTAATAAGATGTGTGTGTCTGTGTGTGTCTGTGTGTGTCTGTGTGTGTGTGTGTGTGTGTGTGTGCGCGCGCGCGTGTGTGTGCGTGTGTGTGTGTGTGTGTGTGTGTGTGTGTGTGTGTGCGTGCGTGCGTGCGTGCGTGCGTGTGTGCGTGTGTGCGTGTGTGTGTGTGTGTGTGTGTGTGTGTGTGTGTGTGTGTGTGTGTGTGTGTGTGTCAGTGGGGAGGGGCGTTCCTAGTCCAGAGTCTGTGGGGGCAGATTTTTTTTTTTCTTTTTTTTTTTTTTTCTTTTTTTTTTTACCTTTATTTTACCAGGTAGTCACTTGAGATCAAAGATCTCTTTTTCGAGCAAGACCTGGCCAAAATGGCAGCAAAAACAAAAAACAAACATACAAAAATACATAAAAGGCAAAGTGGGGCAAGGGGATACATTTGAGCTGCAGCAAATCAGATTGAATGGGATTGGGGGGAGATTGGAGGGTAGGGTAAAAAGGTAGAAAGAGGATGGAAGGTGAGGCCCTGCAGGAGGTTGCTGGGGAGAGAAGGTCAAGTTAATAAATATAAAATATAACAGCACATTATGCAGTGAAGCAGCGACATTCTCCCATCTCATTCTTTAAAATGCCCTTAATTTGAACTTTAAAATCAGATATGGTAGTGAGGGCCTGCAGTTTCAAAGTTTTTTGAAGTCCATTCCAGGCAGAGGGAGCAGAGAACATGAAGGCCCTTTTCCCAAACTCTGTGCGGGTTCTGGGTACTGAGGCATATAAATAGTCCTGGGATCGTAAGCTGTAAAATGGGTTTGATGTGATGGTGAGGTATGAACCGAGGTAAAAAGGGAGCTGACCAATAATTGCTTTATAAATGAAGGTGTACCAATGAAGCAGTCTACGGGCAGTCAAGGACGGCCAGTTAACTTTAGCATACAGAGTGCAATGATGGGTAAGTGATCTATATCCAGAAATAAATCTTAATACACCATGGTAAGCAGAGAGTTCAGCTTCCTGACAGCCTGATGGATGAAGCTGTCTTTCAATCTGCTAGTCCTAGCTCGGAGTCCTCCCGGAGGGCAGGAGACTGAAGAAGCGCTATGAGGGGTGGGTGATGTCGCCTGTAACGTGGCGTGCTTTGCGGGCCAGGTGTGTGTTATAAATGTCCTGGAGGGAGGGGAGGGGGGCACCAAACGATCCTCTCAGCTGCTCTGACCGTGCGTTGCAGGGTCTTGCGGCAGGATGCCGTGCAACCGCCATACCACACAGTTATGCAGCTGGTCAGGAGGCTCTCGATGGTGCCCCGGTAGAAGGAGTACAAGATAGGAACTGAGGCTCCAGCTATTCTCAGTTTGCGGAGGAAGTAGAGGCACTGCTGAGCTTTCTTGGCCAGTGATGCACTGTTGGTGTTCCAGGAGAGGTCCTCTGTGATGTGCACACCAGAGAATTTGGTGCTGCTCACTCTCTCCACCGCTGCACCGTTGATGGTCAGTGGAGGGTGCTGGGTGTGCGCTCTCCGAAAGTTAACAACAATCTCCTTTGTTTTCTCCACATTGAGAATGAGATTGTTGTTCCCGCACCACGTGGTCAGTTGGCTCACCTCGTCCCTGTAGTGAGACTCATCATTGTTGTTAATGAGCCCCACCACAGTTGTGTCGTCCGCAAACTTCACAAAGAGGTTGGTGTTGTGTTTAGGTGTGCAGTCGTGAGTCAGTAGGGTGAAGAGTAGGGGGCTGAGCACACATCCTTAGGGGGCCCCCATGTTCAGGATGATGTTGCTGGCTGTGTTGTGGCCAACCCAAACTGCCTGTGGTCTCCCGGTCAGGAAGTCCAGCAGCCCCAGCAGGTCCAGTTTCTCTATCAGCTGTTGGGGGATGATAGTGTTAAATGCTGAACTAAAGTCTATGAACAGCATCCTGGCGTATGAGTCTTTAGTGTCCAGATGGGTGAAAGCTGAGTGGAGGGCAGTGGATATTGCATCATCAGTACATGGCAACATCGGGGGCCAAGTCCAACACAGAAGAAGTGGCTTGGGGCTTGGCAAAAAACTACCTTGTTGGAACAAGACATCCTCACTAGAGCAGTGGAAGTTGGTCATAGCTGAAGTACGCCGATATGAAGAGTCGAGTAGGTGTGCCAAGGTTGTGTCGTAAGCTAAACAGGACCAGTGGATGAGATGGGAGAGTGTGGAAAAACATCTGGAAGGACATGTGGGAGATGGAGTCAAGCAGGTTATGTTTCCTGATTCCAGCAACCTACGATGTCCTTCCTACCCATAACTATCTCAACCAAGGGCTAGGCGAAGATCCATCATGCACCCTGTGTTCAACACCAGCTACATGACCAAGCATGTGTAGCAGGGTGGATTATCCCTGCTTTATGGGAATGGTTGTACACGGCCACCGGGTAGTGGGATGCAGCAGAGCTGAGTCTAGCTGGATCCCTGACTGTAGGCCAGGAATGTCGAAATGGAGGTCGAGCAGCAGGAGCAAGGCCAGATTAAGACTTCAGAGGCCCCTGGGCCAGATTCTTGTGGAGGCCCCCCCACACACACACGTGCATGCACGCACAGTGGCGTTTTTTATATGTCACTTTAAAAATATATATATATATATATAATTCCTCTAATAGTAACCCCGGCTTGTATTTGTTTCAACTGTAGTGGATACCAGGCTTGTATTAGGAGGAGGCATGTATAAGAGAGAGGCCTATATTTCTAATTTTCGTATCTCTTTAATTTTTTTTACTGAATGAATGAAAACTTTATTTAACAGATTGCAGAATGGGTACAATACAGTACGGCTCAATACACACAATTGTTATGGCAGGGGATGCAGACCTGAGAAAGACGTTTGTCTTGTTTACATCAGGGTCCCCCATTTTCAATTCATATAGACATTTATGACATACACAACATACATGACATTTATGGCATAGGGACATACTGTATAGGTATTTAGTACTAGTACTAGTGTGTAGTGTGGAGGCCCCTAGTCGCGTTATTTCTAAACCTAGCCGCATTTCTGGCAAGACGCTCTCTGATTGGCCGATGCCTGTTTCTACACTGGTTAAGCTTAGGCACTCTTTCGAAGTTGGTTAAGGTTAGAGTTTGTCTTAGAGCATGGCGATAGAACGCCAGGTAGTTTGCAGGCTGTTTGACGAGGAAATGGGCAAAGACACAGCTCGTCACGCGATTGGGCAAACATGTCAGTGGCCAATCAGAGAGCGTCAGTCAGTGCCAATCATTCAGTGTCACAGTATGACATCGATCTCCAAAATAAAAAAATAAAATAAAAATAAATGTGGGGCCTCTAGTGACGAGGGGCCTCCAAATTTTTTTTAAATAAAAGTAAAAAAAAAATAAACAAATATTTGGGGCCCCTAGTGACGAGGGGCCTCCAAAAAAATAAAAAATAAAAGTTAAAAAAAAATTGTAATAATTTGGGGCCTCTTGTGACGAGGGGCCTCCAAAAGGCCTCTAGTGACGAGTGGCCTCAAAAAATTAAAAAATGAAAGTAAAAAAAACGTGGGGCCTCTAGTGACGAGGGGCCTCCAAAAAAATGTAAAATAAAAAATAAAAAATAAAATTAAATTTTTTTTTTTTTTTTTTTTGGTAGGCCCCTCATCACCCGAGGCCCACGGGCCGCGGCCCGGTCGGCCCGGTCGTTAATCCGGCCCTGAGCAGGAGCGGATGGGGCCTAGGATTCACTGACCTAGGGATGGTACTCTGGTCCTCCTTGCCCTCCAGGGCGATCAGCAGTAGCTCCCCACGCACCCCCACTTCCCCCAATATTTCCTGAGCCCTCCCACACCTGATGGCAGTAAGATGGATAATGTTTTCGCTCCCCAAAGCAGTACCCTTCCTTAATGACCTGTAGAGACCTTTAACCATGAACTAGAGGCAGGGGTGTGGAAAGGGTTAAATAATAATGAGCATTACCCAGGCAGAAAATGGTTAAGACAACAGACTCAGTAACAGACACACACAGTGCTCCCATTCAGTATTTGTTTAGTGATGGCGATTCAAGTTACACTTAATTATAGTCTGATTCAAGTTACAATTACGCCCTGGCCACCTAGTGCTCTCGCTCTGTAACACAGACTAAAGTGCTTTCCCACACTGGGCTAGACACAGTAACAAGACCTTCCCTTTAAGGGTTTATATATACTGTTCCACTACTCCATAGGTGGGGAGAGAGAGGAGGAAGAGGGAAGGGATAAAGGAGTTACTGAATGGGAATTTGATAAAGGAACACACATATTATTACACTCAAAAGAAATTAACAGTGGGCCCACAGTTAGCAAATAAAATCCTATCTAAAGCCGGCTTGAAATGGTTGGGGCGCCCCTATACACTGCTCTCCAGTGTGCATTCAAAGCACCGTTTATCTTCACTCTTATAGAGCTTGCTCCCCACAGTGTACTGTCTACCGAACACGTTTCAACACTCAGAGCGCCGCTACTTATCCAAGATGGTGGGCCCAAACTCAGCACCGCTAGTCCGGATGCTAAGATGGCCAACGGAGATCCCGCGATAACAGCCGGCGGGGCGGAGTAGACGCTGGGGCAGGTGCTGCTGACACCGGCTTGAAGAGGCTGGAGAAGCCTGCAGTGTAGTGGCGTCCTCTGCTGGGCTGAAGAGGGGAGCCGGTGTACGTGCTAAACTGTGGTACTCGCCTAAACACAGCTAACGCAAGGTGGCTAATGTCTACCACCTGTCTTCGGCAATGCTCGCCTGTTGATTCCTTCACAGTGTCTCATGAACCAAACACTAAGCTACCGCAGATATTTCTAGGATAACCCGTTGTGTAACTGAGCTTATCCGGCGCATTAATCAAACGCTCAACTACCGCATGTATTTCTAGGATAACCCGTTGTGTAACTGAGCTTATCCGGCGCATTAATCAAACGCTCAACTACCGCATGTATTTCTGGAATAACCCGTTTTGTAGCTGAGTCTATTCCTCGCACGCTCACTCGCTGGGCTCTTGTTGTCGACGTCCTTCCTCGTCTGTGTCGAACGCAGAAGAGAGTCTTCCTCTGTGCTGCACTTCACGTTGAACTCATTCTTCCTCGCCCCTGATGTCCTTCCTGCCCGCGTGAACACTTAAGGCAACCAACTTGCACTTCCGCGTTTCTCTGATTGGCCGAGCGCGCGCATGCGCATGAGCTGCGACGCGCTCCTCAGAGGCAGGAATACTAAGCTCCCCCTTAAGCTCCAGGAGAGAGGAGAGAGGCTGAAAACCCGCAGTTCTTGCCCGACTGATGGGAGCCGAATCCCGGATCCGATTTGTCTGATGAATACCCCCAAAACATGGAGGTCCCGAATGCATGGAATTATTGATTGCGCCGTAACGAATCATTAAAAAAAGATACCGTTAACTGGAATATGTTGTGCCTTTACACATATGTTGGATTATGTAATTGGTTTGTCATGACAAACAAATAAAAAAATCGCAATTTACCCGGTGGCTACAACAACACACAGTGACAAATCGGATCCGGGATTCGGCTCCCATCAGTCGGGCAAGAACTGCGGGTAGTCACTGTGTGTTGTTGTAGCCACCGGGTAAATCGTGATTTTTTTATTTGTTTGTCATGACAAACCAATTACATAATCCAACATATGTGTAAAGGCACAACATATTCCAGTTAACGGTATCTTTTTTTAATGATTCGTTATGGCGCAATCAATACTTCCATGCGTTCGGGACCTCCATGTTTTGCAAGTATTCATCAGACAAATCGGATCCGGGGCCAATCAGAGAAACGCGGAAG
This sequence comes from Notolepis coatsorum, assembly GCF_963971535.1. Lineage (NCBI taxonomy): Eukaryota > Metazoa > Chordata > Actinopteri > Aulopiformes > Paralepididae > Notolepis > Notolepis coatsorum. The sequence goes on along the minus strand of NC_140180.1, from coordinate 51,202,446 downwards.
GCGCTCGGCCAATCAGAGAAACGCGGAAGTGCAAGTTGGTTGCCTTAAGTGTTCACACTTCCTGCCCAGCCTTCCACCACCGCCCCCTGCCGGCACCTGTAGTCCTGTCCCGCTATGAAACGTCCATGTTTTGAAGAGGAGAATCAAAGGGCAGCAAGTTAATAGTCAATGTCAGGGAGGGGTGATCAAAGAGAACCGCACGTTAATTGTCCATGTCCGGGTAGGTATGATCAAGAGCGGTCAACTGGTTACAACGTCCACTTGAACACAGGGAATGCAAAAGATTACCGTTAGACACCCTGAATAATAGCCAGACATATTCAGGTGTCTACACATGGTACACCTGGAGACACAATCAAGTGCTCAAGTGCCTGGCAGCAACTCTGGAAAGTAGGAGAACAACCAACCCAGTTATGCCAATTGCCTTTATTCGGGAAGGGGAACAAAGACAACAGACGATTCCACCAAGGGCCAGGTTTGGACAGCTGGAGGCAGCCTGGGAATGGCAGATACTGGTGGACGTGGGCCAACAGCTTACCGTTTCATCAGAGATAGCCATCACAAACTTAAGGCCTGATCTTATTAGTAGGCTCCCCCCTCATACCACAACACTGTTGGAATGGAATCTTGGAAGCTATACGTTCACTAACCTTCATACTGTCTTTACTGGCTGAAAGAGTTGTACCATTCCTGCTGACCTGTTGTACAGAACTTGTAAGTTGCTTTGGATAAAAGCATCAGCTAAATGACAACATGTAAATGTGAATGTTCAAATGAACTAGGTAAAACTGCTTTTTCCTTTTATGCTTCCAACACCTGGAATGCCCTCCAACTGACTCTGAAGCTGAAGGTTCTTCCTTCTTTTGCTGCATTTCTCACTTTCATCAAGTGAAAATTTAATTGAAGTGAAGATGATTGGCTATTGGCTATGGTGACTGACCATGTGTGAGGGATGACTGGGGTAGAGGTCAATTGAGGTGAGAATATCAATAGAGGGAGGCAGGACACAGGATGATATGTTTACTGGCTGTGGTGTGTATACTGAGGAAGTGTGCTACAACAATAAACATGAATTGTCATATGATCTTTGACCACTGTGTATCAACTTGTAACTGTCTTAATTGATTTGTATTGTTTATTCTTATTTGTTGTGCCTATATGTATGAATCTACTGATAACTGTATATTGTTTTGTAAGCTTGTCGTCGCTATAAATGAGGGTAACCTCAGTGTCTCACAAGCTGTGTCCCTTTTGTTGAGCTGTACTGTATTGTACCCATTCTGCAATCTGTTAATAAAGTGTTCAATCAATCAATCAATCAATCAATGAAATAAAGGTTTGAAATTAAGTGAAATTAAATCTGGTCCTGTGATTCAACTCTGAGCGCATGGAGCTCACAGTCCCTTGGGAGCATGCTGTGCAGAAGGCCTTCGAAAAAGTAGGAGGTGAGGGACAGAGCCATGGAAAGCATTAATTTGATAATTTGATCAATCTTCACTCATGGCAGGCTCTTGCAGTCAGCACTGCCTTGAGTGTAATTTAAATCACAAAATACTGAAAAGAAGAGCATTATACTGTATTAGCATGACCGCTGCTTGCTGTGTGTATGTGTATATGTATATGTATGTGTATTTGTAGGTGTATATATATGTATATGTATGTATATGTATATGTGTATATGTACAGTATGTGTATGTGAATGTGTGTGTGTGTGTGTGTGTGTGTGTGTGTGTGTGTGTGTGTGTGTGTGTGTGTGTGTGTGTGTGTGTGTGTGTGTGTGTGTGTGTGTGTGTGTGTGTGTGTGTGTGTGTGTGTGTGTGTGTGTGTGTGTGTGTGTGTGTGTGTGTGTGTGTGTGTGTGTGTGTGTGTGGCCCATAGATAAGTATGTTCATCAATCATAAGGCCAAAACATAAAGTTTTGTCCAAGGCCATAAGAAAACTTACACTGTCTGCACTTTCAATGCAGGAATACTTAAAGCAATCTCATGTTATTTCCATTAACATATTGCATTTGTGCATACCAGAGAAGAATGCTTGAATAAGCAACTCTTTAGAGTAAGACTGTAAGAATAATGGGCCTAAAGTTAATAAACCACACAGTTGAGGGAAATGGGTCTCTGTGGAGAGTGTACACAAACAAGGAATTATCTTTGAAATAAAAAGGATAGTAAATCTCCCCTCTTTCTGAAAAACACATTGCGAAGCATGTTATATTGCCATGATTTCCTGCTTAAGCATGAGGTGTGTGCTGTGTGAGATCTGGGGACCATTGGTTTTTTTTTTTTTTAAAGCAGGTGGAGGAGATGACACATATGACACATCCAGCAAATGACCCGTTGTGTGAGAGGTTTTACAATGATGGCTCTTTGAGCACACAGCTACACAGAGGATCAAGGTCAGATTATTCATCTTCCTTACAACTCACATATTATGCTCCTGGCTCTTTACCTCTATATGTGTATGCACAGTGTTCCCCTAGCACAGAGTTCCCTGAAACCAATGTGAATAATACATTTCATTCATATAGCACACTTTAAACTCAGTGAGATCTCAAGGTGCTTCACAGCAATTTTTTTTTAAATACATAATAATAATAATAATAATAGACAATTCCGCGTGGGGGAAATTGTGAAAGTGTGGGTGACGCCTGTGCACCCACTCTCGCGAGTCTCTATGACAAACAAAAAAACGTATTAAAATGACGACTCAGGAATGAGACTTTTCCGAGTTTTTAAAATGTTTCGGACTTTTCAGACTTTTTGGAAATGTTCGGACTTTTCAGAGTTTTTTAAATGTTTCAGGCTTTTCAGAGTTTTAAAATGTTTCCGGACTTTTCCGAGTTTTTCAAATTTTTCAGACTTTTCGGACTTTTTTACATTTTTTGGAGTTTTCAGAGTTTTTAGAATTTTTCTGAGTTTTCAGAGTTTTGACAGTAGTTGACAGCGTGGAATGGCGAGGAGGTTTTGGCTGCCAGACCTGAGTGACCTGGATGCAGGTTGAGGGGAGAGGAGGTCCTGGAGGTAGGTCGGGCCAGAGTGATTTATAGCCTTGTAGACCAGCAGGAGAACTTGAAGATGATCCGCTGGTTTATTGGCAGCCAGTGAAGGGAGTGGAGGACTGGGGTGATGTGTTGAGTTTTCCAGGTTTTGGTGAGGACACTGATCTGAACGTACTGTCACCTCTGGATGGTTTTGGAGGGAAGGCCTGCCAGCAGAGAGTTACAGTAGTCGATGCGGGAACTGACAAAGGCATGGACTAGTTTTTCGGCATCAGACTCGGAGAGTGAGGGTCTGAGTTTGGAGATGTTTCTCAGGTGGTAGAAGGAGGTTTGACAGACTGTTTTTATGTGTGCATAGAATGACAGTGATGAGTCCAACTTTACACCCAGGCTGGTGACAAGTGAGGAGAGGGGGATGGAGTGATTGTCAATGGTGATATGGGTGATACTGGCCTGTTTGGTTTGATGGTGGGTGCCAATGAGGATGGCTTTGGTCTTACTGCCATTGAGCTGCAGGGAGTTACAACTCATCCAGTGGCAGATGTCGTCAAGGCAACTGGTAGCTCGAGTGAGAGCCAGGTGTGAGTCAGGGGAGGTTTAAAGATACATTTGGGTGTCATCGGCATACGAGTGGAACTCAACGCTGTGGCTTCTGAGTATGTTGCCAAGGGGGAGCATGTAAATAAAAAAATTACATTATTTATTACAGGACTGACACCTGAGGGACGCCGGAGGTAACACATCTTGTGCTGGAGGTGAGGTTCCCCAGCATTACATATTCCTGCCTCTCTGAGAGGTAGGAGTGGAAGAAGTCGAGAGCCTTCCCTGTAACTCCCATCTCCCGGAGGCGTTGACACAGAGTGCGATGGTCCACTGTGTCAAAAGCGGCACTCAGGTCAAGCAGGATCAGTAAGCTGGGGGAACCGGACTCAGCCGCCATGAGAAGGTCGTTTAGGACCCTGACCAGGGCAATCTCTGTGCTGTGGGAGGGTCTAAAGCCAGACTGGAAAATCTCATAGAGAGGGTGGGACTGGAGGTGGTCATGCAGCTGTAGGGTGACAACCTTTTCCAGAGATTCAAGATTCAAGAGGTTTATTTATCACATACTGTACATACCAGGGCATACAGTGAAATGCAGTTGGCCATGCCCGTTTTGATTGGGCAAGAATACAATAGTAAATAATAGTAAATAGTAATAAAATAAGTAGAATAAACACAATGTTGAGCCACTACTCAAAGGCACTGGGTCCTATGTACACTACTACTATACAATATACAGTTTTTACTTCTATGTCCCTATGCTATACTTATTTACTAACTATATACTATGCAATAATCACAACAAGTTATTTTCTTAAAGTGTCCTTTTTTCCTTTCCTTTAAACTGTCCTTTTCCTGTGTGTATAAAGTGACCTGTGGTGTGGGTGAGTGCAGAATGTGTGTTGTGTGTGTGTATGTGTGTGTTCATGTGTGCTTGTGTGTGGAGAGATCAGTGTTCTGATGGCCTGAGGGAAGAAGCTGAGCCTTAGTCTCTCTGTTCTTGCTGCGTATATGTGGAGGCGCTTGCCTGACCGCAGCAGCTTGAACAGGCTGTTGTTGGGTTGGTGAGGGTCTTTCATTATTCTGCAGGCTCTGAATTTGCACCTCCTGTTGTATAAGTCCTGCAGGGGTGGTAGTGCAATACCCGTAGTACGTTCTGCTGAGCGCACCACTCTCTGTAGGGCCTTCCTGTCCTGGGCCATGCTGTTTCCAAACCAGGCAGTGATGTTCCCAGTCAGAATGCTCTCTACAGCCCCGGAATAGAAGGAGTGGAGTATCTTCCCTGATACTCTGAACTTCCTTAATTGTCTCAGGTGGTAGAGGCGCTGCTTTGCCTTTTTTACCACAGTGTCTATGTGAGTTGTCCATGTCAGGTCCTCTGTGATGTGGACTCCCAGGTATTTAAAACTGCTCACCCTGTCTACGATGGCCCCATTTATCCACAGTGGCTTGTGTGTCCCCTGCTGTATTCTCCTCAAATCCACAATCAGCTCCTTGGTTTTACCAATGGTCAGGAGTAGGCTGTTATCCCGGCACCAGCGTGCCAGTACATCATGGCCTTCTCGTCATTGTTAGAGATCAGCCCCACCACCACGTGTGAACAGTGAATACAGCAGAGGGCCGAGAACACAGCCCACGGGGGACCCGATGCTCAGGGTTATAGGGTACTGGTAGGAGGTATGTCCCCCCACTCTAACCACCTGGGGCCTGTCACTCAGAAAGTCCAGGATCCAGGCGCTCAGGGTGGAGTTCAGACCCAGATAAATCAACTTGTCAACCAGTCTGGTGGGGACTATGGTGTTGAAAGCTGAACAAGAGCTTTTGCCAGGAAGGGCAGGTTTGAGATGGGGTGGTAGTTGGAAAGGATGTCTGCATCCAAGTTGTGCTTTTTTAGCACTGGTTTTATAGCTGCTACTGTAGTTTGAGGGGGTGTGGAACTTCACCGGTGGACAGTGAGCGGTTTATTATGTGGGTTATGGTGGCGACAGTGGCTGGAAGGCACCTTTTTAATAGTGATGTTGGGAGGGGATCCAGGGAGCTGGTGGAAGAGTTCATTTTGAGAACTATGGCGGATAGCTCGGTTTGGGTGACCTCGGCAAAGAATCCTAGGGTGGGGCCATCGTGAGGGGTAGTGAATTAAAAAAAAAAAAAAAAATCTAACCCTAACTAACCATACTGTCATGCACTTGTCCTAATAAACTAACCTACACTGTAGCACTCAACACTTTGATGAACATTGTTACTCAGCTGATAGAGTTGTGCTCTTCCTGATAGCTTGTCGTACAGAACTTGTAAGTCGCTTTGGATAAAAGCGTCAGCTAAATGACTAAATGTAAATGTAAATGTAAATGTAGTGTCGGGTGGGGGGGCCAGTTGAGTAGGGGCGATTCTCGAAGACACTCTGACGTCACGAGACCGCCGCCATCTTGGTATGAGGGTAACAAACGGATTTCTACCATCAAATGCATACGTTGAGCTCCGTTTTTATTACATGTTTTATCACATTCTTGTTCATTTCATAACATTTTCATACGATTTGTTTTGAAAATATTGAGGCCAACATGGCATTTCACTATTTCGAAAGCCTTTCTGGTGATTCTAAAGCGAGATATGAGTCAAAGAAGCTCGCCCTGATTGACTTGACATCATGTCCATACAAAACACCTGCAGACATGGCCATCTCTCGAATACCCAAATTGAAGCTGCTGTGTTACGTTTTGTACTAATTAATAACAAACACAGAAATCCAAATCGCAAGTTTTATATAATACCAGCTGATGCATCACGGAGGAAAAAGTGGCTGGCGGCTAACGTTCGGCTAACTGCCTCTGGTGTTGTGGTCGTGGTAGCTACATGCTAAGCTAACGTTAATTACATCATATCGAACCGATAGGAGCTTATCTTATCTAATCTTACGTGGTGGTACCACGTGTGCCACTACCCAATCAAACATCCACGTAAGATTAGATAAGATAAGCTCCTATCGGTTCGATATGATATAATTAATGTTAGCTCAGCATGTAGCTATTTGTCTAGGTTAACGTAACGTTAGCTAACGTTAGCTGCCAGCCACTTTTTCCTCTGTGATGGTATACAACTTGCGATTTGGATTTCTGTTTTTGTCATTAGTACAACGCGCAACACAGCAGCTCTTTGGCATTGATAAGGACTGGAGAAAATTCCGCTTGATTGTCTTTAATTTGCCGCTTTAACAATCCGTTTCTCCACTAAATGAAGAGTACACAATGTACCAGGCAGGGCAGTTTCCCCCACGCTGCAGTTGTGTAGCAACAACAGACAGGAAGTTGACTTCGAGAATGTTGTGCCTGATTATGTCGATTTTGGTTTTTTAAAAGTCCATGAAACGGTTGCATTCAACAGTGGAGGGGATTTTGGCAGATGAGTCCCTGGGCTTGAGCATCTGGTTGATGGTAGAAAACAGAAGTTTTGGGTTTGAGTGGCCCGACTCAATAAGAGTTGAGTAGTAGGAGGCCCTAGCGGCTCTCAGTGCGGATGATTATGCCATCTGATGTTGTCAGTATGACAGCTGATGGACCGTTAGTCCAGTTAGCCGGAGCCTGTGTTCAATGTTCCCTCAGCCCAATGTTCCCTGAACCCAATGTTCCCTCAGCTGATTGTTCCCCTAGTACATTAGAGTTAAACAACATGTCCCCTAAACCCAGCCCAATGTTCCCTAAAACCAATGGCTCCGCAACCCAATGTTCCCTAAACCCAGCCCAAAGAGAGAGTGACATTTTAACCTCTTTAGCCTGAGCGGTCCATCGGCAGACCGCAAATGACATCACGTCATAAATCAATCTCTCCAGACTGTAGCGTCCAAGTAAGTAAGCGTTTTTTTTCAAATGTGTCCAAAAGTAAAGACCCTAACCATGTCACAACAGCATAGTGTATATGTTCAACAATACGTTTGTTTACCAATAGGGTAAAGTGTGAGTGTTGACGTTTTGAAAAACTACAGTACCCAGCTGATTCTAGCTTCCTGCAAGCAAATTACTTTTATTTCTCTTATTTCTCGGGATTCACTACCACAAAACTAGAGTTAACGTTTTTGGCATAGATTGGAGCGCAGTTAGTGTGTCTACCTTCTGTGAACATTTAGCAACAATCCGCATTGCAAACGGATTTAAAATGGCAGAGCCATATCCATTATTAGAATGGAACTGTACATACAGTAGATTTCATTCACGGTTATTCAGTGCACGCCTGGAGATACTAAATCCAAATTGAACTCTGCCATTTAAAAGAGGAGATTTGGCCAGATTCATAGATGTGCAAGTTGGCTATAATAAGGTCATTTATAGGCCTGGTATTCTATATTCTATAATAATATTTCAAATGGCCTGTGTCCGGATGGCAGAATTCAGTACTGTATCTACAAAACAGTATGTTTAATCATATTCCCTTTATGCATTTGCTTAGATCTTTTGTACACATGATTTCAAGAAGGTGCTGAATGAGCTCAGTGGCAGTTTTCCATATCTGGTCATTTTTAGCATGGTGTTATTCACTGTCAAAGATGCAAAGAAAAATCATAATTTATATTCTCCTTTGTTTCATCACAATTTACTCAAGCCTAGTAACAGACACAATATTTCTGACACTGGGAATACATTCCATGATATCCATAGATGTCTAGATACCAAGAACATGCTTGGACCTTGTAGAAGTGGAGCAATCTTCCATTTACTTAGGTATGTATTTTTAGGCGGATTTTCTCAAAATAGTGCTAGGGCTTAACAGGTTAAGAGATAACGAACCGACAGGAAAACTGTTGGGTTTTTCCGGTCGAGTTCATTTGAATTTTGATAGTGAGACAGAGAACATCAGAGAGGAAAAGGCATCCCTCCTGTAGGACAGTCAGCTGTGGGAGTATGAAATTCCACCGAACGATTGCCTCCAAGAAACAAAACAAACACAATGCAGAGGATCGAGAAATAACACAGACAGAGGCTGATAACGATCGACGACAGGCTGAAACGACGAGAGAGAGAGAGAGAGAGAGAGAGAGAGAGAGAGAGAGAGAGAGAGAGATAGAGAGGGGGCAAGAGAGGGCAAGAGAGGGCAAGAGAGAAGGAGGATTGGGAGAAGTGTGTGTTTGTGTGAACCACTTCCTAATTGAAGTGCTCTATTATCGCAGGTACTGAACTTCTCGGAGAAGAAACATTTTACGGAGGATAGTGAGTACACCTCACTAGGGGATTTGTGGAAAGGGCCTCTAAAACCCTTGGTATTGGTCCCTCAGTTTTCAGCTTTGGTTTTCAGCTTTGGGCCTGGCCTTTGAGAGGACCAGCCGCTTAGTGATGGATCTGCCACATACAGTCGTGCAGACTCTTCAAGGGGCATGGGCTCCATCTTTTCCTGCAAGAGCAGTTGAACCAGGGGAAGGCTTCATCAACCCTTATGGGTACGGTGACAGCCACCAAGGCAACTTGTGTGGGGCCATGCAAACTGTAGTGTCCTCATTGCACCGTTGTTGGGTGTCCAGAGACTATAGGAGCCTGCAGAAGGGCCCCGGCGGTTCCACCTTGGGACCTGGAATTGGTTCTGAAATTTCCTTTGAGCCCCTGGAGTTGGTGAGCCTGAAGTGGCTGTCACTCAAGACTGCTTTTTTGTTGGCAGTGATATCAGCCAGGACAGTTGGGAGTTGCAAAGTTACATGAGGGTGTTTGCAGGTTGAGGCAGGATGGTGGGGGAGTTGTACTGCATCCCAACCTGGCTTTTCTCAATATCTAAATCAGATGATTGAACCTTTCTCAAAGCAAGGGCAGACATGACCCTTGCTTTGCCCTATTAGAACACTGGAGTGGTACATCAGGGCCACACTGGAGTGGTACATCAGGGCCACACTGGAGTGGTACATTAGGGCCACACTGGAGTGGTAGGCCTACATCAGGGCCACACTGGAGTGGTATATCAGGGCCATACTGGCCCACAGGGTAACATACCAGCTCTTTGTGTGTTTTAAGCAGACTGTCTGGGTAGACCACTGTTGAAGGCTAGAGTGTCCCACTGGATCATGGAGGTGATCCAGCAGGCGTATTGTGCCCGTGTTGCAGGGAGTGCTGGCACACTCCACCCATGGAGTTGGTAACTCCTGCGCTGTGTGGCAGGAGGTGTCTCTGGGTCAGATTTGCGCAGCGGCTACTTGCTCGACTCCATCTACATTCACCAGATTCTATTGACTGGACGTGGCTACTCCACTCCCTTTGCAGAGTTGGTTCTGTGTACTACTCAGCAGTAGTGATGGTCAACAACTTCCTCCAACAGCGTGGTGGTCCTGGTTATCAGTGTCCCTGGTTGGGGTGTGGTCAGTTAGCACTGCATCTGGTGGGCTAGCTTGAGCGACTCGGGTGCTCACTGGCCTTGGCGTCTTGCAGGGCCAGTGCTTAGGTAGCTCTGACGCAATCCATTTTTATGCTGACGACACTCAGGTCTATCTCCCCATGAAACCCAACAATATAAACAATCTTGACAGTCTTTGTTCCTGCCTAGACAACATCAAATGCTGGATGGTACACAATTTTCTACAGCTCAATCAGTCAAAGTGTGAAATCCTCCTTTTGGCCCTCCGAACCAAACCAGTGTCATTGCCAGCAGCCTGGGGAACCTGTCTCCCCTAGTCAAGCCCTTTGTTAAAAACCTGGGCGTGCTCTTTGACCCTGAGTTTTCCTTCAATAGGCAGGTAAACTCTGTGGTGAAGGGGTGCTTTTTCCAGCTCCGGTCCATAGCCAAGATCAAGGCCATTCTCGCCCCCTCAGACCTGGAAAGAGTAATTCACGCCTTCATATCATCACGCTTAGACTACTGTAACTCCCTGTACCTGGGGCTAAATAAATCCACCATAGCCCGTCTACAACTCCCCCAAAACGCTGCCGCTAGACTGCTCACAGGTACCCGAAAGAGAGCTCACATCACCCTTGTACTTGCCTCCCTCCACTGGCTCCCGGTGTGCTTTAGAATAGACTTCAAGGTCCTTTTATTGGTTTACAAAGCCCTAAATGGTAAGGCCCCTGCTTACCTAGCAGACCTCCTCACCCCCTATACCAATGCCAGGGCCCTCAGATCGGCTGATAAGGGTCTCCTAACCACCCGTAGGCAGTGGCGGCCGATGCATTCTTCTCCATGAGGGGCGCTATACCAAACATTTTGCAAACATGTACCACGCATTGGCGAATATTTAAGTTGGTACAACTATCACCATTGCCATCAATCAATATATGATCACAGTCAGTCAAATGCAGCCACGCTTCCAATATGCCCTACATCAGAGAGAGAGAGAGAGAGAGAGAGAGAGTGTGAGAGAGAGAGAGAGAGAGAGAGAGAGAGAGAGAGAGAGAGAGAGAGAGAGAGAGAGAGAGAGAGAGATATCGCAACTCTCACTTGTTAAGTTGAAACGCACCACTGTCCAGCAGGCAGAAGGGCTTGATAAAGTATATCCACTGTCCAGACTGTGTTGATGTCCATCCATGTCCACTGCATCCATATATAGCTTCTTGTTAGCCTTAGGCAACAAGTACTGTGAGTGACGAGCTGTGTCTTTGCCCATTTCCACGTCGAACAGCCTGCAAACTACCTGGCGTTCCTATCGCCCTGCTCTAAGACAAACTCTAACCTTAACCAACTTTGAAAGAGTGCCTAAGCTTAACCGTCGAAAGAACTTGCCGTCACGCTCTAAGACAAAGTGTGACTGCATCACAACACAACAGCAAGTTACAGCATCGAGTAACTAACTACTAACCAGAAACTGACGTTGGCCAATCAGAGAGAGCGTCTCCGAGAAATGCGGCTACGGAAAAAAATGACGTCGGCCAATCAGAGAGCGTCTCCGAGAAATGCGGCTACGGAAAGTCTCGACGCTGCTTGCTTAGATGATAATAGATCGCTTGGAAAAGCGCCCGGCTTCCATCATAATACATCATATTTCAACGCACAGCGCGTTACGCACTGATTGGCTGCGACGGATACAGCGATGAAACCAGTGCACGGCGTGCACGCCCACTGTAAGTGCTATTGCGTCTAGCCCGAGAGAAATGCGGCTACGGGTTGCCCGAGAGAAATGCGGCTACGGAACGTATTCTCTATCAGACAGTCACTTCCTGTTCATGAAAACAATTATTTATATTTGATATATTAACATTATATTGTGCATTGGAAACACAAACATACTTAAAATGAGTAAATATTATTTATTTTAAACATGTTTATATTATTTATAGGGTTATAAAAAAAAGAAAAAAAAAACTTCTTCTTCTCTCTTTTAACCAGGGAGGGCGGCGCTCTAGCGCCCCCATTGACCAGCCGCTGCTGCCCGTAAGTCTAACTTCAAGTCTAGGGGGGGACGTGCTTTTGCGGTCACAGCCCCTGACCTCTGGAACAGCATCCCCATGTCCATTAAATCTGCCCCCTCCATCGAGTTTTTTAAATTAAAACTCAAAACCCACCTATATCGCCTGGCCTTCCCTGATTCACTTTGACTCTTGCTGTACTTGTTGACGTGTTGTTCTGTTTTTCCTTTGTCTATCCGTTGATTTTATTTTATTTTTCAGTTTATTTTTATACTTTTCTTTGTACTTAGCTTAGCTATGTGAAGCACTTTGGTTGACAAGCGTCATGTTTAAACGTGCTATATAAATACATTTGATTGATTGATTGATTGATTGATAGAGTGACGGTGGGCTGTCCCGGCCAGCTCAGGAGTGTGTACTGTAAATATTGTACATAGTTAATTTGTCACAGGCTTGAGCCCATCTGCTTGGTTATAGGATTCAGGATCTGGTGGAGAGATAGTCTCAATACGATAGAGAAGCTTACATTGTAACTATCTCTCCACAACATTGAGACCACTCAGAGGCAGTTTTCCATCAAGTAAAACCAGCGAGTATTGGGTACACTTGTGCCTTATATACCTGAGCAGGCCTACTATACTGTTGTGTCTTGAATTCATTATCCACATCATCTGTCAGCTGGGGGGGCCATTCCCCATACATATGGATGGTATATCTGGTCGAGAAATAGTCTCTTCACTCAGAGAACAATGGTTACAATGTAACCTACAGTTCCCTAAGTTTGCCTTTGAGAACCAATGGTTCTCGAGCCGTAACGGCACATGGGGCAGGAGCCTATCTCCTGTTTCTGTAGCGTGAGGCAGCTTGATGTACAAGTACACCCCTTGGACATGACACTAGTATGTCACAAGGACTTCCCCCCCAAACCAACCCTTGATGCTGAGTGTCAAGCAGGGAGGCTATGTGTACCATTTTTAAATAGTCTTTGGTATGACTCGGCCGGGGCTTGAACTCCCAGCCTCCGGAACTCAGGGCGGACACTCTACCCACGAGGCCACTGAGCCGGTATCCCTAAGCCCTATGCTTAATGGTTGATGGAACATATGACCTGCAACTGGTGGGAAATGTAATGACTGAACAATAGACAGAATGGCCATTGCACTAAAACATAAATAAAATAAAATAGCAAAGAGGTTGGGAGAATAAAGGGCTAAGGAATCAGATGGGGGGGGACTTCGCTTACATCTTTTGGTAGAGTAGGACCTTCTGGAGGTAAACGTTGTTGGGAATAGATAGGTCTTTTTTAACTGGAAGTGAACAAAATACTCTGGTATAACACTGGTATTTTCCTCTAAGTAAATAAGTGACCCACTTGATAAATGTGAAATTAGTTTGTTATACATAAATTATACAGAATTATCACTCCACATTCCACACATAAGCACTACAACACAATTGAACTTGAACCATATTCAGTGTGTTTCTTCCTGCATGAATTTCCATCGCTAATGAAGTGATGTTAGCTATATACAGCACAGACTTTGCTATAGAGGACAGTGTTCTCAGAAACCTCAGGCGATTTATGTCATTGTGCCAACATTAAGCAACGAGAAAGTCACTCTAGCAAAACCTACAGCGTTGAATACTGCATGAGCTTTATGAGGATTATGTTTCTCCCCCTTAGGGCATACACTTCAAAAACCGCCTGGGACCCCCAGGTTGCTGAAAGCCGCACATACATGTAGGGAAGAAAATATGGAAATGTAATTCCCAGTCCTCCAGGGGAACATTGAATAATAAGGCCCCCCCGGGTAATTTGCTAAATTAACACAAAGGATTTGCGAGATCTTGCCATTTTGGCAATGTGTGAACATTTCTTGCAGGAAGCTCTAAATTCCCTGTGAAACAGAAACACTTACACAACATGGGTCAACATTTTACTCAAATAAACTTTGAGTTTCCCCATCAAATTGAAAAACAAACCAAAAACAACAACAACACACAACTTTCAGAACCATACTCTATGTGGTTTAATGCTCTGCAAAATGGTTAATTTTGTGAAGGACCTCTTCTGTCACCCCATTACAATGGCAGGGCTCATAATGAAATGCAAACACAAACACACAAACACAAAATGATCAAACCTTTACTCAAAGAAACTGAAAAACAACAACACAAGTTGTTTCTCAGATAACTTGCTTAGCTGCCAAAGTAATTGGTTTCCATCTCTGCCCAAGACAGACTCATTTCAACAAGCCACTCAATCCAAAGACTATTAAATAAACACGACGCGCAAATTACTATCTGAGATGGTTGGCGGTGTGAGTGCCTGTGATGAAGACATCAATGAAACTGAGATAGATTTATTATTTAAGTGCCTCTGAAAACACGAAGAGGGATGTTCTATCGAGATGTGGTGCACATGCGTGGTACATTCTTTGCATTCTTGCATGTGTGTTTGTGCAAGTACATAGTATGCACAAAATATATTATGCACACAGAGTATGTACATGGTATGTGTACGGTATGTATTGGAACCTACATTTGTAGTGAAAACCTCTCTGTAATTAGTAAAACAGACTATTTTAGCTGTCAAAGTAATTGGTTTCCATTTCACTTTAGACTGGGAGGAACAACACCGCCGCTGAACTGTTTGCTTTATGACCGATACTAAACACTGCAGCGGCTCCCCTTTTGACCTTTGACCCCAGCAGGTTTTTCCTTCTAATTTGGCTAATTGCGTGTCTCCCAGGGGGTTGAAATTTACAACCAGTATAGACCACTGATGAACTCTATTCCAGGTCAGGACAGTCTCCCCCAAATGGTCCAAGACCGGGGTTTACAGATGCCCCAACAAGCTCCGCAGGCCAGCAACCAATACATGAATGAACTGAGATGTCAGAGTCAAAGAAACACACACACATTCATGCACGCACACATCCGTGCACACACACACGCACGCACGCACGCACGCACGCACGCACGCACGCACGCACGCACGCACGCACACACACACACACACACACACACACACACACACACACACACACACACACACACACACACACACACACACACACACACACACACACACACACACAGATACTTGTGCTCACATTCACAGAATCCCAGGAGGTGCGTTATGGATGTGAAAACACACGACTGTTGATCCAGGTGCCATCAGATTATTTTTGGCCACCAGGAGTGTCTGTGGGAACAAGTGATAGATGTTCCAGGCTAACCTTTTAACCCTCTTAAAGCCACTACAGAAACAGAGCGCCCCCACTGGAAACACACAAAAAGAGAGGGGGGAAAAGGGATTTTTATGGATCTCACGTGTGACACTGCTGGGGAAACTTGATCTCTCTGCTCTTTAACCCGAGTCCCTCGCTAATCTCTCATGAAACCAGTGATAATGGCTGAAACCCGAGGTGCCATTAGAAGACGAGGACCAGCTTGACACGAAAGAGGCCTTACAGGAGAGACGCAGAAACCTTTCTGTTTTCTGTTCTTCATCAGCTCTTACAGGAGAGGTTACCAGATGAAACGCAGAGCCCCTTCTGTTTTCTGCTCTTCATCAGCTCTTACAGGAGAGGTTACCAGATGAAACACAGAGCCCCTTCTGTTTTCTGCTCTTCATCAGCTCTTACATGAGGGGAGGGTTGTTGTCTTTGCGAGTGAAACGAGCGACTCACACCTCCCAGACTGCACTGCTGTTGTGGTAGAGCCTTGGCAAACTTCAATGCAGAATCATTTCAATGTTCCCATCAACAGTTTTAAGCCAGCGGCCTCCTTATGTGTGTGTGTGTGTGTGTGTGTGTGTGTGTGTGTCTGTGTGTGTGTGTGTGTGTGTGTGTGTGTGTGTGTGTGTGTGTGTGTGTGTGTGTGTGTGTGTGCGCGTGTGTGTGTGTGTGTGTGTGTGTGTGTGTGTGTGTGTGTTTGTGTGTGTATGTGTGTGTGGCCCAAATTAAGTTTAAAGACATCACTAGCCTTCCAGAAAAAGGCAACCTAACCTTTCCGCGCAGTGTGTGAGACACACCATCTGTTGTGGTGAGGACACAGGCCAGCTGTGTCCGTCTCTACCGCTGCAGTCTCACACTGCATACTGAAACAAGGTTTCACATGGCATTAGCTACCAAACACTCCTTACCCAAACCTACAAAAAAACGTGGTGGATTTCTCTGACTTTCAAAACAAAACAGTGTCCCTAGTGCGCTACCATCGTGTGAAAACACCCAAGTCCCATTTTAGTGATGAATTAATTTACAGTTTTACTTGGATTGTATGGCTGGGCAGTAATTCAATATGATCCTTTACCTTCTATCAATAGGATCATATTGAAACTTATGGACATTAGGGAGGCTAGATCACAAAATATTTTTAAAAGTAAGCTAAAAACATACCTCTTCACTTTATCCTTGTAATACACTCTGCTGCTTGGACTTGCATCCAGACTGTGATTGTTTACTGTAAATGATAACTATTTTATTGCACTGCACTATTTTACAATCTTTCTATTTTCTGCAAATGTAAGTATATTTTATTGCACTGATCTCATTCTCTCTGACAGAAATGTATTAATTTTCATTTATTAAATTGTTCATAGATCTTAATGACTATAGAAATATTTTTGGGATGTTTTAATATACATTTTCTGCTCATTTTCTGCCTGTCTATAATTATGCCAATTTTATGCCAATTTTATACAAGCCTTAGATAGATTTGTAAGGCAGGGATAATCCCACTAAGCCACGGTCCCACACACAAAACAGAGTTAGAATTCTTCATCTTATAGTATCCTAATAAAGAATTGTTGGTAAACAAACGTGAAAATGCTGAAAATATACACTTTGACTGCTGCTTTTGACAGGTTTGAACTGAATTCTTTAATTCAGTTTAAACAAAGTTATTGTTACCAAAAAGCATTACACTAACACCGTTGTGATCGCTTTCTTCTGATGAAATGGAATGAGAGCAGGCACGTCGGGGACGTTGTCACCAGCTGTATTCGAGCACCCCTGCTGGTCATTGTTACCCTTAATACGGTGCCCAAACGGTGGTCCAACGACAATTCATGGCTGCATCTGTATGTCTATTTTGTGTCTACATCACTGCTGTGTGAAGCACTTTGGGCGGCAATCCTTGTATGAAAGGTGCTATACAAATACAATGTAATCTTCTTCTCCTTCTTCTTCTTCTTCTTCTTCTTCTTCTTCTTCTTCTTCTTCTTCTTCTTCTTCTTCTTCTTCTTCTTCTTCTTCTTCTTCTTCTTCTTCTTCTTCTTCTTCTTCTTCTTCTTCTTCTTCTTCTTCTTCTTCTTCTTCTTCTTCTTCTTCTTCTTCTTCTTCTTCTTCTTCTTCTTCTTCTTCTTCTTCTTCTTCTTCTTCTTCTTCTTCTTCTTCTTCTTCTTCTTCTTCTTCTTCTTCTTCTTCTTCTTCTTCTTCTTCTTCTTCTTATATTGTGTGGTACACAATTGTGTTGCCTAAAAATTAACAATGTGACGAGCACACAAATAAATTTTTTGATTTGGTAGATTGTTTCAGATTATAGCCAGTCTGTCCCTTGTGGATTCACCAATTATTTTGGTGCGAGAGAGGAGGATTCACTGTCCCACTATCCCGCACAGCTCCTGTAGAACAAGTACCACTCTGTGTGCAACGAAGTGCAAACATGACATCACTGTCCCTGGAGCAGCATGTATGACCTCACCTTCCCTGGAGTAGCACGTATAGCTGACTTGTTACCCAGCTCGCTGAGTGGTTTCAGAGGTGTAGAATGAAACGCTGAAACACATGTCCCCAGACTCTTAATCATAGGCTGCCAGTGTGTACCTCTGCCTCAAGCCTTCTCTACATCACAATCCGCACTTCTTGGTGAGGGATTAAGTCAATATTTAAAATGAAAAGCAAAATCTAAAAAGCTAAAAAGGGTTCTTCTGAAAAGGAGATATCTGATAGGAAATTAGGGGCAAGAGGCAAATATGCTATGATTAGTTACACAGAAGTTATACGTTTACACTTGGCAGCGGTCTTGGCTGTTAAATGTTTTCTATAAATATTTGCGGAGGCCCCTCATCACACCAGTTCTGGCATTGACATTGACACAGCAATGATTATGGATACAGTGTGTAATCCATCATTATGGTTACATCCACATAGCCGCAGCTTGCTAAGACAGGAAATCAATGCTTCCTTGCCTGCAGCAAGAGGTGAAAGCTGTCCATCTCGCAGCTTCAAACGGGACCTGACATCCATACAGAAAGCTAGGTGGTGGATAGAAGTAAGAGATCCTGGATAGATTTTTCGCCCCAATTTAGTCATTATGCCAA
>NC_140180.1:50976774-51179274 GCF_963971535.1 Notolepis coatsorum | reverse complement strand
CTGGTATTTTGGGGTATACTTTGGGGTATTTTGGGGTAGTTTCTGGTATTTTCTAGTATTTTCTGGTATTTTGGGGTATTTTGGGGTAGTTTCTGGTATTTTGGGGTATACTTTGGGGTATTTTGGGGTAGTTTCTGGTATTTTCTGGTATTTTGGGGTATTTTGGGGTAGTTTCTGGTATTTTGGGGTATACTTTGGGGTATTTTGGGGTAGTTTCTGGTATTTTCTGGTATTTTGGGGTATTTTGGGGTAGTTTCTGGTATTTTGGGGTATACTTTGGGGTATTTTGGGGTAGTTTCTGGTATTTTGGGGTATACTTTGGGGTATTTTGGGGTATTTTCTGGTATTTTCTGGTATTTTCTGGTACTTTGGGGTGATTAGTAGGACCCATAGAGGGTATATACAAGAACAATGAATCTCACTGCATGTATGATGTAGCCTGCCTTTCAATACATGAACTTGAATTCCATCATGTTTGTGTGCGGGACTCACAAGGCTGTTGTCACAATGGGTGGTACTGGTACCGGTACAGTAATAATTACAGTCCACACAATATCACGATCCATGCCATAGCCTATGTTCTATTAGGACATGATCTGTGACGACAAATGTTCTAGAATGTTTGAAGATATCATACTCTGACAGCATGCCTATGATCAACAAAAATGCGAACTTGAATCCCATCATATACATAGTCTGTCCACTATCTGGTGTCATTGCAATGCGTTTTCTATTCTTTCTTATACAGTAAAAAGGGGGAAGAACACTATATTCATATGACTTGTATTCTGCTTACAGCTTCGAAATTCCACTTGTTTCGTTTAACGTAAAGCCTTTTAAATATAATCAAAACGTTCCCGTGTTTCTGCGGTCTGCGCAAAATAATAACGAGTTGAGCTTTATGATTTATGATGAATTGAAAATGGGGGACCCTGATGTAAACAAGACGAAAGTTGGTCTGCATCCCCAATTAACAATTGTATGTACTGAGCTGTACTGTACTGTACCCATTCTGCAATCTGTTAATAAACTTTTCAATCAATCAATCAATCAATCAAGCTACGCGGAGCGCAGTCAGTCAGTAGCCTACACCCCGTATATTCCGATAACGCTATATAAACCATGCTGCATTCATTCTGAGAGAAAGATCTATTATTCCAAATGCTATTTATAGGGTTTTGACCATAATTACACTACTGTTGCTATTTCACAATGAACTATAATGAACTACGGTTCGTACAGAACATGCCAGTGTTATTATGCACAGAAGCTCATTTCCTTGTTGTAATAATATATTCTACCACTGGGCGCCAGGTACGCCTGGTCTGACCTGTGCGTAGATGTAAGCACGGAGTCAAGTTCAAATCGAAATTGATGAATCCCACTCTTTGCTTAGAAATGATCGTACGCACAGGGTAAGTTGCTTAGAAATGATCGTACGCACAGGGTAAGCACAGATCTGTGCGTAGAACACGTTGATGAATGAGGGCCCTGGTTGCTACCCTCTGTCACTCTGAGGAGGCTACCCACATGTCTCCTCCGATATATGGAGTTGCCAGCCACTTCTTTTCACCTTACAGTGAAGGGTTTCACTGGGAGAACGTAATGCATGCGGAGGTTCACGCTATCTACCCCAGATCCCCTCCCCACTGAACAGGTGCTGTGACCAACCAGTAGGAGTCGCTAATGCAACAACTGCCAATCGTGTTCGTAGGAACATCTGACCAAGCCGGAAGTACCGCTACCAGGAATTTTACTCGGGTCTCTGCGGTGGTAGGTGAGTGCGAATGTGGTTTGCTGGCATTTTGGGGATTCCTTGCATGGGGGGCTCACTGCGGCTTCTGCTGTGTTTTCGGGGTATCCCGGGGGTCCCGGTGTCGTGGCCCTGGTGCTGCATGTCTTCTCGTTTGACGTGGCTGCAGGTCCAGGGGTGCGCATTCATCCGTGGAGTTTGGAAGTGGGGGCGTGGGGTTCGCTGGTTTACTCGTGCTGGCGAGGCCACCGGGTCCGGGGGAGATGGAGCGGCCCGCGGTGTTGCCAATTGGCATCCCCGTTGCCGTGCATGGCGGTGTGAGTGCCACGCGGGCTGTGTTTTCCTTTGGTCATGATATTGGATGGGGATGTTGTGGGGATTGCTGTGTGGGATGTTTGGGGGACTGGCTTTTCCGGGGGGGTTCACATGCCTTCGAGCAACACTGTTGCTTATTGTACTTATTTTATGCCTATTCTTATGTCTGCACGTTTCACGTTGCACTACTTTTATACCTATTCTTATGTCTTCTTTTCATACATTGTTTTTATTCTGTCAACTGTATGCTGATTTTATGCCTATGTTTTTTGTGCTACTTGCTGTGGCTGGGGCACGTTGGGCTGCGGTCCATGTGTGAAGGGTGCTATATAGATAGAGTTGTTATTATTTATTATTATTATATTATAAAAAATGTATGCATTGAAATGTCTGTAAGTCTCGATTACATTGAAAATGAGGGTTCGAGAATAAATAAAGGTTTGAATTTAATTGAATTCAATCTCTACATTACTCAGACACCGTTAACAGGAAGACTTGCCAACAACGTTGTGTGTGCATGTCTCTCTCCCTCCCCATGTATTGTGTGTGTCAATTCAACACAAAGCATTTTGGATTGAACATTAAGGGCTTCTAGCTAACATCCTGCACTTGTGTGCTCGCTTGTATCTCTCCCTTTATGTGTGTGGCTGCACATGTTTGTGTGTGTGTGTGTGTGTGTGTACGTGCTTCAATACACCAAGTTAACTTGAGAGATAGTAGTGGATTCAATACACCAAGCTAACTTGGCACAGTGTTTAATGGGAGATAGTATGGATTCAATACACCAAACTAACTTGGCAGTGGCACAGTGTTTAATGAGAGATAGCAGTGGATTCAATACACCAAGATAACTTGGCACAGTGTCTAATGAGAGATAGCAGTGGATTCACGGGACAGAATCTCCACTCTATCACATTGTTGTCACCACTAACGTTAGTCATATGGTAATATGAGCAGGCTGTGAAGTCATTATTTTTTAATGTGGTCGCTTAGATTGGCTTGTAACCGGGTCTGTCAACAAACATACAAAAATATGCTTCAGGGCAGTTTTCGGGAAGGTGGTGAAAAATGTAGTTTTGAGCCCTGTACTGTAACTCTTGTGCACCCTGCTATAAACACCTAAATGTCCTCAGGCACAGACACCATTATCTTTTGTAAATGTTTACACGTTACTCCCATCCTAAATGCCAGCAAATAGAATCTAAAAAGGTTCCTGGCTAGTGTTAAATATATTATGGTATAATGTACAGAATAATGCAGTTGGATAACGTCGCTTCTGACATACTGTACCCTGCTCCCTTAAATACTAGTCTGAAATATACAACATAACGCAACGTATTCATTAGAATTAATAAAAAATCATTAAAATAAAATAAAAACATATCAGCATTATATATTGGCTATCTGACTGCCGCCCTGCTAAACATCTGCATCGGCCACTGAAAAACCCATATCAGTCGACCACTAACTGTCATAATCATCATTCAATGATTATCCAATGTTTTGGAGTACAGCCAAAACAACAGCATGTTTCACTGACTGCACTGTACTATATGTATAGTCATTATGAATGATGTTACTGACAGTGACCACAGACCTAGTTGAAAATGCAGTTGTAAATAGACCGCATTTATATAGAGCTTTTATCCAAAGTGCTTTACAACTTGTGCCTCACATTCACCCATTCACTCATTCACTCACACACTGACGGCGGAGGCAACCTTGCAAGGTGCCAATCTGCTCATCGGGAGCAGTCTTGCACAATGACACGCTGCCGGTTACTAGATGACCGCTCTACCTGCTGTGCCGCTGTTGCCTCCACTCTCACCTGGCTGACCCCACTACCACCACCGGCCGCCGTTCTGTTAGCTCCGTCGAGACTGTGCTTACTTTTGTTAATTTTTATAGTTTTAAGAGTTTTATTTGTACCAACTGTTGGTGTATTAAATGTGTATGACCGTCAGTCACTCATTGACATTGGATTAAGGAAAACGTACCGACTGGATTGCTCTCTGGATCGGATCGCTGAACAACAACAATGGCCAGCTGAGATCCTTTGTTGCGGCCCACGCAAGAAAGGGGGGAGACGGCGAGGAAGGAGAGCCGGCGTCCGAAACGGACTGAGATCCAGGCGACACAGAACCACATTGCCCAGCATATTGTTGGCCAATGTGCAATCAATAGGAAACAAACTGGACGACATCAGAGCACAGATTCAATTCCAGAGGGACATTCGGGACTGCAACGTCCTTTGTTTCACCGAAACTTGGTTGACTCCGTATGTCCCAAACCATGCAATAGAACCGGCAGATCACTTCTTCGTTCTCCGCAAGGACCGAACGGCAGAATAATCACTAAAGACGAGAGGAGGCGGCATAGCTTTCATGGTAAACAAGGAGTGGTGCGATCTAGGCAACGCAAAGGAATTGTCTAACCACTGCTCCCCAGACCTGGGCCCTCATTCATCAACGTGCCGTAGAAAATGTTCTATTTCCACACGTAAGCACAGAATTTAGAATGAGTGCACGCACAAAATAAACGGGATTTACCACACGTGCGTACGCAGGTTCTATGCACACCTGTCATGATAAATATCACCTTGGCCCTGCGCCGAGGCTCGTGCACACTTTCACGTATTTGCATACCAAAACCGCCCCGATTAACCATATACGGTAATGGACACCCCCATGAAATGTGGAAGAATGGACTAAACCGAGGGAAGCGTGTTATGAGACAGGCTGACAGACGTGTACACGTACGGTGATGTCGGATATGATATCTATTAACCATTGCTGCCTGGGCAGCGCAAACACTAATAAAGACCGTGCTGGAATATGACTGCCTTTTTCCGTTTTGTTTGATTAATACCCAGGGATTAAAGTTCTCCTCAATTTTATTCCAAATCGCGACGGATTTTCCGTCAATTTTCTACCTGCTGCATATGATTTCTAGAGTCATACAATCTATTTTGATGTCAGTATTGGGTAGCCTATATAAACAATAATACGAGAGCATATACAAGAACAATGAATCTCACTGCCAATGATGTAGCCTATACGCCATGTGTAGCCTGCCTATATGTGATCAATACAAACTTGAACTTGAATTCCATCATGTCTGTGTGCGGGTCACTGCGGGAACTCACAAGGCTGTTGTCACAATGTAAATAAGAACGTGCACTGAAAAGTTACAGTATGTAGTTGGTTGATTATTTGTATGACAGTCAGTAAACCCTTGCAAAAAGTATCCGTTTTATTTAATGAATTGAAAACATTCAGCATCGCCTTCCTCCCGGCATGCAGCAACAACATGTATCAGGCGAATGCGCATCGCAACATTGACTTAGTGGAATCCCTTTCTATTCACATAACTGCATTTGTGATGGAGCTTTGACAGCTACAGTAACAGTCTATTGCTCGATCCATCTCCAATATCACGATGGACCGTGCCGGTGGCAAAGACCCGAGGGTGGAGAGGATCTTGAATGAATTCCATCATCATATTTATATGTTGTGTGTCTGTCCACTATGTCTGTTACTTTGTTATCCCCCCCCCCTATCTATGTAAAGCGACCTTGGGTCTCTTGAAAGGCGCTATATAAAATGAAGCTATTATTATTATTGTTATTATTATTATTATCACATCAGAGCGGGAGCTCACAAATAGACTGTTAGTCTCAGTGAAGTTTCAACGGAGGTCATCTATTCTAACCAACAAATTGAAGTAGAAAGCATTTCGTGACCAATCTTATTTGGAAACATGACACAAAATAATTTGCTTTTTATTTTAAACAATATTTAATCGCGTTTGGAGGTTGGTGTTTTGCGTCTGCCCCCCCGTGCCAAACAAGCAGGCCAACCTCTTGTTCGCGTGTGAGCCCGTTATAATTACACTACTGTCGCTATTTTATAATGAACTATAATGAATTACGGGTCATACAGAAGTTGAACACTAATGCACGGAAGCTTATTTCCGCCTTGAAACTAATGCAGAACTGAGGAGCGCTTATGCCGTAGTAACGATGTTCTACCACTGGGCGTCAGCTAAGTGTGCTCAGAGCTGTGCGTACACATAAGCACGAAGTCAAGTTCAAGTTGAAATTGATGAATCCCACTCTTTGCTTAGAAATGGTCGTACCTACAGGTTAAGCACATATCTGTGCGTAAGACACGTTGATGAATGAGGGCCCTGGAGTTTATCACCATCAAATGACGACCCTTCTTTCTCCCGAGGGAGTTAACGTCCATCATCATGATTGGAGTGTACATTCCACCACAAGCAAACACTGGGGTCGCACTCTCGAAGCTACACGACGAGGTAAACAAACTACAGATAGCTAACGTTGACGCTGCCATTTTGGTTCTGGGCGATTTCAACAGCGCAAGTCTTAAAAAGGTGTTGCCGAATTTCTATCAGCATGTGACCTGTCCCACCAGAGGCGAGAACATATTAGACCATGTATACTCGCAATTTAAGAACGGGTACAAGGCACAGGCTCTTAGTCCATTCGGCATCTTTCTTTTGCCAAAGTATAAACAGAGCCTTAAGCGCGCGCTGGTAGTATCGCGAGAGGTTAAGCGTTGGACTGTGACGTCAGAGGAGACACTCCAGGCTGCACTGGAATGCACAGACTGGAGTGTGTTCCGTGATAACACAGCCAATATTAACGAATACACTGAAACGGTGCTTGACTTTGTCTGTACTCTGGTAGAAGAAACAATCCCCTCTACCACAATTAGAATTTACCCAAATCAAAAGCCCTGGGTAGATAAATCAACCCAGGCAAAACGGCGTTATAGGGATAAAGTTGAACTTCAGTTTGAACAGGCTGACTCTAGAGGTATGTGGCAGGGCCTCAGAACGATGACAGATTACAAAGGCACCTCCCTCAAACTGAACAGTGACATCTCCTTAGCAAATGATCTCAATACCTTCTATGCGAGGTTTGAGGCTGTGAATAACAACACCAGCCTACAAACCTTAGAACAGGCTGTTATCCCCACCTGTCTGAAGAAGTCCACCATCATCCCTGTACCCAAAAAATCTACGCCCGCTTGCCTCAACGACTACCGCCCTGTAGCTCTCACCTCCATAGCCATGAAGTGCTTTGAGAAGCTAGTGAAGGGCTACATCTGTTCCTCCCTCCCCATCAACCTGGACCCCCTGCAATTTGCATACCGCCCCAACAGGTCCACGGAGGACGCCATAGCCCATGTGCTGCACACAGCAGCATCACACCTGGACAAGAGGCAGGGAAACTATGTGAGAATGCTGTTCATCGACTACAGCTCAGCATTCAATACCATAGTCCCCTCCAAACTCATAGCCAAGGTGCATTGCAATACCATAGTCCCCTCCAAACTCATAGCCAAGCTCAGGGACCTGGGCTTGAACTATGACCTCTGCCAGTGGGTCTTGGACTTCCTGACGGGTAGACCCCAGGTGGTAAGAGCAGGCAATTGCACCTCCTCATCCATCACGCTCAACATAGGGGCCCCCCAGGGCTGTGTTCTGAGTCCCCTCCTCTACTCCCTGTACACACATGACTGTGTGGCACAGCGGAACAACAACACAATCATCAAATTTGCTGATGACACAGTAGTGGTGGGCCTGATCTCTGCCAACGACGAGAGGGCCTACCTGGAAGAGGTAGAGAATATGTCGCAGTGGTGTCAGGAGAACTGCCTCTCCCTGAACGTCAGCAAAACAAAAGAGATGATTGTGGACTTCAGGAGGTCGGGGGTCAGAGACTACAGCCCTCTCAGCATCGACGGGGCACCAGTTGAGAGAGTGAACAGTTTCAAGTACCTAGGAGTCCACATATCCGAGGACTTGACATGGACCACAAACATTGACAGTGTTGTGAAGAAGGCACGGCAACGCCTCTACTTCCTCAGGCGCCTAAGGAAGTTCCAAGTCAGTCAGAAGATCCTTAAGAACTTCTACTCATGCACAATAGAGAGCATCCTGACTGGCAATATCACCTCCTGGTTTGGGAATAGCACCGCACAAGACCGCAGCAGACTACAGAGAGTGGCCCGTTCAGCCGAACGCACAATTGGAGGGGGGCTTCCCACTCTCCAGAACATTTACAACAAGCGGTGCATGGGTAAGGCTAAGATAATTATCAAAGACTCCAGCCACCCAAACAACTGCCTCTTTGAACTGCTGCGGTCAGGCAAGCGATACCGGAGTCTCATGGCAAGCACAGAAAGACTCAGAAGAAGCTTCTATCCCCAGGCCATCAGGTTGCTCAACGAACAATAACACTATGCAACAACCATCAAAAGCACTCACAGCACACACATCCACACGCACACACTCACTTTAAACAAACAACTCACTGCAGCACCCACTCTGCACACTTTAGAACACCTAAACACACTTTATATTTATTGGCAAAGAATTTGCACTACAACCCATACCTCAGTACACCTTACTGTAAATTGTACCTAAATTGTACCTCATCCCATTTCTGCTTTGCACTATATAGTATATTGTAATTAGTATATTGTATGGTAACTCAGTTACTTCTACTCTGCATTGAACATTGTACATATGTACATACTGAACACTTGTGTCTACGTACGTGACTTCTATTTTATACTTGCTATACTTATTTTATTTTATACTTATCCTTTTGTCTAGCACAGTCTCTGGAGCGTAACAGAAAGAAGCATTTTGTATAAAAGTATTCTGTACTTCTGTATGACAACTAATAAAGAAACTTGAACTTGAACCACCACCACCTCCACCACCACCTCCACCACCTCCACCACCTCCACCACCACCTCCACCTCCACCACCACCACCACAACCTCCACCACCACCTCCACCTCCACCAACTCCACCACCACTACCTCCACCACCACCACCACCACCTCCACCACCTCCACCACCACCACCACAACCTCCACCACCACCTCCACCTCCACCAACTCCACCACCACTACCTCCACCACCACCTCCACCACCACCACCACCACATCCACCACCACCTCCACCACCACCTCCACCACCACAACCTCCACCACCACCTCCACCTCCACCCCCACCACCACCTCCACCAACTCCACCAACTCCACCTCCACCACCACTACCTCCACCACCACCACCACCACCACCTCCACCACCACCACCTCCACCACCACCTCCACCACCACCTCCACCACCACAACCTCCACCACCACCTCCACCTCCACCCCCACCACCACCTCCACCAACTCCACCAACTCCACCTCCACCACCACTACCTCCACCACCACCACCACCACCACCTCCACCACCACCACCTCCACCACCACCACCTCCACCACCACCTCCACTACCACCACCACCACCACCACCTCCACCTCCACCACCACCACCTGGCCACAACCACCACCACCACCAACACCACCACCACCACCACCACCACCACCTCCACCTCCACCACCACCACCTCCACCTCCACCACCACCACCACCACCACCTCCACCACCTCCACCACCTCCACCATCTCCACCACCACCACCATCTCCACCACCACCACCTGGCCACAACCACCACCACAAAAAAACATTATAACACTGTACTTAATTTTACGGTATGCAAAAAAAACGACTGTAGTTAGATTTACGG
The DNA here is from genome assembly GCF_963971535.1 of Notolepis coatsorum. Lineage (NCBI taxonomy): Eukaryota > Metazoa > Chordata > Actinopteri > Aulopiformes > Paralepididae > Notolepis > Notolepis coatsorum. Next base: position 51,169,586 of record NC_140180.1, on the reverse strand, counting down.
TAATTTTACCGTAGTATGAAATTTCTCTTGTGATGGCAGACTTCTGGATGCTAAAAGACTGTTGCAAACGTGCACACTCAGAAAATGTGAAGTGGAATATTGGACTTGGTGACAGTCGACTCTAGTGCAAGTGGGGGAGAAACGCATGGTCACGCTCTGTAAAATATGACAACATTGTTTCTAGTTTTAATATGAGGAGATGAGAAACAAAGCTCCCTGTGCCCACCAGCCCCTCGGAGAGAACCAACGATTTCACGCTTTAGGAGTAAATAAACATTCCCCCACTTTAAGCTCCCTTGCCCATCGCGAGGGCTTTGTGCTTTCTTGAAAAATGTTTGATTTGAATAACAAATTCAAATGGACTTTGCAAATATGTGCTTCATCAAAAGATCCCCAAGGCATTCTGTCTCTCTTCTCCCCCCCCCCGCAAGTTTGAGTACTCTTGGTCCAGATAGAGATGGTAATGTTGTATTGTTTCAAATACTCTCGGTAAGCTTGTTAGGGACTTCAATTCTCAATCGCCTATTGCATTTTACGATAACAATCTTTCTGACCCAAGTATCAGCACAACATAGGAACAATTTAAATTGTTGGTGTAAATGGGCCTAATCAAATAATATAGTAGATAGAAACCATGAGTGGCAGTAAGGATAACACCAACTTGCCAAAACAAGGTCTTTGGATTGGATCATCCTTCTGGACCCCTGGGTTGCATTACACACACGCACGCACTCACGCACGCACGCACGCACGCACATGCAGTCTGATCCGGCATGGGCAACCCTTGATTATCCGCTCCTTGCCAGCTCTGTGTGCATGGCTCATCTCGAAAGTCCATTGGTTGTCATTATTTTGGGAAGAACTCCAAATACACATCATTGACCACTGATGTTCTCTTGGCCTGCATTGGGGTTTTCTGAGCCATTAAATGAACAGATGCCATGAAACTTGACTTATTCACTCACAATAATCAATAGCTGTCGGTTGCAACACACTCAACAGCTCGGAAAATGGAGCTGTGAGGCTGTAGCCGAGTCGTCAATAGCGATCGGGGCCGGAACCACATTTCAACAGTCATAAAGGCGCTGTTTTTGTTTATAATATCACTAGAGTCACATTGACAACCTTGTAACTCAAATGTTTCATGTTTCCTCGCTTGAGCCTAAAGTTGTTCAATGTCCGTTATGGTGCTGAAAAAGGTCAATTACCTTGGGGCCCATGAAACCATTCATGAGTTATGGTGTAGTTTAAAACAAGGACACATAGTGTCATAGATACGAAGTGATACAGGCTTTAAGGGGGAGATGCGGTCTGTGTTGTAGTACCCATAGGATATGGAGTATATATGTGTCTATAAGACTAACACACATACGCACATGAAATCACTATTCTACATGTACATGCACAACAATGCCAAAAGAGCAGAAAACAGCAATGATGGAATTTTCTTTTCGTATAGTTTTACCCACATTTTACTCATGTTCACTAAATAGCCGTAATGATGATATTTTGCAACCCAATATCTATGGACAGCGATATATAAATGCTTAAAACAAACCTGCCATCAAACAGTGACCTCTAGGCAAAAGAGCCACACTTGGTATTGTGTTTAATCTTTTGTTTTGGTCTGACTTGTTGGTTGGAGTTTCACTTGGTAGAGCCTGAAATGTGGGTGGCAGTTGCAACCCCTCCCCTATACCCACTGATTATATTTATCACTGGTGATAATTATGGTACTCACCATTGTGTCCTGTATAGTAGGGTTGGATGACCCCCCCTAGCAGAGAGGTGAGAGTTACATTGGCATCTGTTTCTATATAAAGCCATAATTGGAGATTGCCCAATTTATCTTACTTCTCTGTTGGAGTGGCCGTCTGGACCCTATTGTACACAAACAACAAACTCTAAAACTCAATACTTTGGTATCCTTTGGTCAGTTTAATTCCTTGATCACCAACCATTCCACCATAATCTGTAATTGTTTTAATTGATTGTACACATTTGCGAGGCCCCCCTTCCTGCGAGGCCCTTTTTCATCACAGACCTAAAATCTAGTTTTGCTTACATGCTTATATATTTCACATTAGACATTTGTAGAATAGTGTTCCGGTTTCTGCGGCTCTGCTGCTCTGCAGATAGACACGTTTGTAGAATAGTGTTCCGGGCTCTTCCCGGATCCACGAGGGAAGGGGCTACAGTCAGCCAGGTACAGGATCTATTCAGCGCTATCCAGAGGAGCGAGTGGATGTCTTTTGAAAAGCATCATGGAGCAGAAGAAGTAACACCGTGTGCCATAAGCTTGTTATCAATACCAAGTATGATGGTTATGCCAACTTTGCCAAGACGAAGAGGATGTTCGGCAGATGGACTGAAGATGAAAGTTGTTGCATGTTAGAACCTTCAGTCAGGCTATAGCTATGTCGGCTAGTAGCAATTAGCTAAAGGCAGGGACGCGTAACTAGCGTTAGCTAGTTCAAATCTCGCACAGGGCCTCGCATTTCTCCCAGGCGGCCCTGCCTCTCCATGCGTTCAGGTATCCGGAGGAGGATTATCGTAGGTTTCCTCTTACCTACGAGGAAACTTACGAGCATGTTAGTAAATGAGGTCCATTGTCGGGTGCAGAAAACCTAATTATCTGAAGAGGTCAAAACTCCAGCAACACGTGTAGTATATAGAACAGTGTTTATATTAGATTCAAATGTATTGTCACTATACAGCACAAGTACAGTACAATAAAAATAGGTTTGGCATCCAACCAGAGTGCAAATGTAAAGTGCAATAGCAATATACTATGTACAGGTGATTAAACTGGATATGAAATATATAAATGAATACTACTGAGTAATTGTGCTAATCAGATGTATGTACAGTGTTATAATATTATTATGTACAGTAATACAGGTATAAAGACACTATGGTAGTAAGTCATACTGGCCAATGGTACAACTAGTAAGAGTAGGTAAGAGGTATGTACACACCGTTAGCTACAACAGCTAGCCGGCCCGTTTGGCTCAATATAACGTTAGCTACGTTAGCTAGCCGGCCCGCTTTGGCTCAATATAACATTAGCTACAACAGCTAGCCGGCCCGTTTGGCTCAATATAACGTTAGCTACGTTAGCTAGCCGGCCCGCTTGGCTCAATATAACATTAGTTACAACAGCTAGCCGGCCCGTTTGGCTCAATATAACGTTAGCTACGTTAGCTAGCCGGCCCGCTTGGCTCAACATAACGTTAGCCAACATAACGTTAGCCTTAGCCACGATAGCTAGCCGGCCCGAGAGAGAGAGAGAGAGAGATATATCCACGGCGGGAATAGAATAGAGTGCATTAAAAACTCACCAAACGTCCAAGAGGATGGAGACAACCGCGTGGAGTTGACGAAGTTCATCTGCCGAACGACCGTCCTCTTCATCTTGGCATAACAATGCTGCACGCGCTCTCTCTAGGTTAGCTAACGCTAGTTAGCCTTTAGCTAAGCTAGCTACTAGCCGACATGGCTATCCCGACTGAACCACACGTTAGCACTCGATATTATAACGTAGCTAAAGCTAACTAGCTGTCCCTGCCTTTAGCTAAGCCGACATGGCTAGCCTGACTGAACTGTCTAACATGCAACAACTTTCATCTTCAGTCCATCTGCCGAACGACCGTCCTCTTCGTCTTGGCTGGCATAAGCATAACCTCCAATGCTGCACGCGCGAAATAGTCAAACGCAGCTGACGCACGCCGGCCGACTGTACACATGTAACCCCTCCCTTCGTTGAAACCAATAGTATGTCTGCTGCAGAGCCCCAGAGCTCCAATAGTGAGTATGTCTGCTGCAGAGCCGCAGAGCCAGGAACAAGTCAGACACATTCTACAAACGTGTCTAATGTGAAATATATAAGCATATAAGCAAAATTAGATTTTAGGTCTGTGATGAAAAAGAGCCTCGCGGGAAGGGGGGCCTCGCAAATTTTTTTTTAAAAAATAAAAAAGAATAATAAAAAAAATAATAAATATATATTTTTTTTATTTTAAAAAAAAAGAAATTGCGAGGCCCCCCTTCCCGCGAGGCCCTGTGCGACCGCACTGCTCGCACATCCCCTGAGGCGGCCCTGCATGGGATATCACTGCGCCCTTTATGTGCACCTTACAAAAGCACTGGACAAAAGTATACATTCACACTAATAAAATGAATTGTTTTATTTTTGGCTGAGCAGCCTAGCATTCGTGTGACATCATGTCCGGAATCAAACAGGAAATAGCTAACGGAAAATTGATAATAAATAATCACAAGATACATTCAGTGCTAGGGCGGCTAAGTGGCGCAGTGGGCAAGGCGCTCGCCACTAACACAGGAGATGCTGGGTTCGAGCCCAACTCTCGGCGTTGCTTCCGGCTTGGCTGGTCGTTCATACTAATACAATTGGCAGTATTAGGGGGTGGGAAAGCCGGTGGGTTGGGATCGGACATTGTGGACAGCGACTCCCACAGGTCGGTTGGTGCGCCTGTACAGCAGAATCAGGAAGTATCGGGGGCACGCGTTACTCCTCGCCACTGAGAGATCGCTCTGTACAGGTGAAAAGATGCGACGGCTGCGTCCTCGTGTACCAGAGGGGACACGTGATGCAAGGCTTCGTTCACATTGCAGCCGACCAGTGGGAGGCATGGTCTAACAACATTCGAGACAGGAGAGGGTATAATTGGATAATACGAAATTGGGATGGGAGAAAAATGTAAAAAGGGGAGAAAAAGTAGATAAAAAGGAAATATATATATATATATATATATATATATATATACATTCAGTGCTGAATCTAACCAAATTGATTTATGGAGACACATTTATGGAAAGTTCAAGACCGGACCACAAAGCTTCTGGAAGGGTTAGAATGACATGTGACAGCGCTTCCAATTCGTATTCACCAACAAAAAGACAAATAACAAGGTAAATTAGCATAATATATATGTACTATCTAGCTAATATTGTCAGCTAATTTATTGATTGATAGCCCATTTTGATGATGTGGGTTTTCCAGAAGTCGCTTTGCATGAGGGTTTCCAGAAGTAATTAGTGCATTCGTCTGTCGCATGTGGTGTGGGGTGCTAAGCAATTGTTGTTGAGCGACAGATGATCACATCGCCAGGCGGCGTCGCCTGCCTTCCGTCTGCTTTGGGTTTTAGAAACATTAAAGGGGACATATTTAGGAAAATGGGGTAGTCTATGGATGTGGTAGTCTGAAATGTTATTTAGGCGCTGGGGGGAAATTATACAGATACTCCTTGCTGTTTTGCCCAGGGTTTTAAAGTCTTCAGATTAACTAGGCTAAACAAGCTGTTCATAATTATTGGAGTTTGTGATGTCATAGCACAAGCAATGAATTGGCTTTGATTAACCATGCTATTTGGAGTTAGGAACATTGGGTCTCATTCCCCAATATTTTCCAATGAGTTCTCTTGGAAGACTTATTGGAACCGACTGAGACAGAATCAATGACAAGTTCACTCTGAGTCCTCAACACGCTGGTAATATCTTAAGTGTCTCAAACGTTTGCACCTGTGATATCTGCGTTGGGGAATGGCACCAGTCTGAAACGCGAACGCGCATCCCTGTTCAGGTCATTTGCATACAAAACAACTCCTTATAAGGCAACTAATGATGCAGCCGTGGGAAAATGGATGCGGAAGTGTTTTGCGACCCATCAAAATGAGATTAGATTAATTGTATTGCCATCATATTATAGTACAGCTCGGGCACCTGCCGCAGCGCGCGCGCACACACACACACACACACACACACACACACACACACACACACACACACACACACACACACACACACACACACACACACACACACACACACACGCGCGCGCGCGCGCGCGTAGTACTGTATAGCCTACGCGCGTAATGAATGAACGCAGTATGGGCTTATTATTCCATTAATGACTTGTTTCATTAGGATTTAGTAGATACTATATATATGCTCTGCCCTACGTACTAAATCCTAATGAAACAAGTAATTCGAATAATATAAGCCTATATACTGTTCATTCATTAGACACGTAGGCTATACTGGCGCACACAAGACTTGTCTATTTCCACATAATTAGCTTTAGTTCTTATTTATTTATTTATCCACTGTCATTTCAGTGTTGGTGTATAGGCTATATAGTGTATTTCAATATAAGTTTAATTGATTAATGATATATTCGAAGGGATGCAGGTTTATAGCTATATCAAACAAAGGTCTGTCCCATTGTATACCAATCAATGGGATATATTGCATGTTGACCTGCATTCTTTCAAATGTATATAATTAATCATTAAAACAGATATGTAACAAATAAGAAATACAAATTCCACAGAAGGCATTAAATAATTATTATTTTCAATCATTTCACAATAATTGCATAATTGTGTTTGAATATCTGAGTAATTAAAGTAATTATACATTTGTCCAAAATAGCTGGTTCAGATATGGTTAATCCAGCTGCCCTGTGATCAGATGAATCCATATTATCTATTTTTCCGACATCAAATGCTTAAGGAGGCCTGTAGCGTTGACATGAAGGAATCACTATGAGAACACAGTCTGTCAAGTTAATACAATTTTCAATTAGTCAATCAATCATAAGTGTGCTCCTCAGCACTCTTAAATCTGCTCTCAGCCACGCTCAAATCTGATCTCAGGACAATTTGGGGAATCACGCTACCAGCCCTAATATGTCTTAAATGGGCAGAAATCTGCCTAAGAGGACATTTTTGGTCGTAAATCCGTTCGGGAATGAGACCCATTGCCTACCTAATGTACTGCCATGCTGGTTTTTTTGTTTTGCTTTTGGGTATGGGGTAGTCATTGAAGGAAATAATTAATTAAAAAAAACGCCTGCGCACACCAGCAACTAGGACAGAGAGACTTCGGCTCAGCTTCTTCCCCCAGGCCATCAGAGTCTTGAACACTGAACTCTCCACACACAAGCACACATGAGCACACACACAACACACATACCGTATACGCTCACACACTAACAGTAACTTTAGCACACACACACACACACACACACACACACACACACACACACACACACACACACACACACACACACACACACACACACACACACACACACACACACACACACACACACACACACACACACACACACACACACACACACACACACACACGCTGCACACACACACACACGCTGCACACACACACACACACACACACACACGATGCACACGCTCACACTCAATGGTCACTTTACACAATGGAAAGGTCACTTTAAAAAATAAAAAATAAAAAAAGAACGGGAGTGGTTCTTGTATAGATGGATATAGCAAGATAGCATAAGGATATATAACTGTATATTGTAATGTATAGTATAGTATTGTATTAGGGCTGCAACTAACGATTATTTTGGTAATCGACTAATCTGTCGATAATTTTTTCGATTAGTCGACTAATCTAACGTTTATTTTTGTCATTCGATTAGTCGACTAATCTAACGATTATTTTTGTCACACCCTCAATCTCTGCTTCCTGTGGGCATGGCTCCTTCTCCAATGCATGTTTTACCCTGCATGCTCAAGTCTGCACACCTGTGAATGTCACCCTGTTGTCCAGTCCCTCTGCCTTAACAGTTAACTTAACATAACATGATGATCCCATAGCAAATTAAAATAATGACTCATGAAACATTTGAATTTGGATCTTAAGCAACTTTCAATCAAAATGTATTTGAACAATACAACAATCACTCATAACAAGATAAATAATTAAATAATACAAATTAAATTGGAAGTGTTTAAATAACAAAAAAATATATATAGCAGACTTCTTAGCTTAACATCCCAGGGAACTAATGGGATAACTGGGGATGTTGTTTGCTCCTGACAAGAGTCTCAAAGTCTGGGGTGATGGTAGACAAAGCAACTCTGAGGTCATGCTCAATGTCCAATCTGTTCCTCTGCTTTGTCTTCAGCTGGACCAGAGCTGAGAAGCTACTTTCACAAAGATAGATAGTGCAAAAAAAAAAAAATGAATGATCGACGTCGTCGATTATGTCGACTAATCGTTGCAGCCCTATATTGTATAGTAGTGTACATATGACCCAGTGCCTCATCCGTAGCTTGACACTGTATTGCACTATCGCAGGACCTTAGCATGTATTTTACCATGCATTTTTTTTTTACTTTATGTACATTATACCTGTTATGTCTTATTCTTATTACTTGTATTATTGCACAATCGCTGCGGGCATGACCACCCGCATTTCACTGTATGCCTTGTATGCCGTGACAAATACAACTATTGACTTGACTTGACTTGACAAGGATGTTACATGAAAGATACATATGTCCCCTTTAACATTTTGTAGAGATGTAATTTAATGTATGTGTTAACCTATTCAATTAGACTTTATTGTTATTATTATGTATACACCTTTTTCAAGATAGCCTGCTATATTAGGGTGGGCTGGTAGAAATAATAGGTGGGCAACTATTTGTTTGTGTGTGTTTCACCTTGGTTGACTGCTCATAAACATAATGTTATCCCAAAACGAGAACAAATTACACGATTCTAACATTACAAGTTTCAACAGCACATACCAACTAGGCTGCTGGGACCACACACACATTCAGCCAGGCTGTTGAATATGAACCATCAGACCAACTTAGTCTTACCAGAAGCAACATCACACAGCAAGCAAAGAGCCATTAGCTTCCATTAGCCTCGCAAGCCAAATAAACCCTCAGTATTGTTTTTTTTGGCTTGCAGGGAATGCAGGGCCAAAGACAGAACCATGTAAAAAAATAAATAAAACATTTAGCCTACCAGTGCTGGTTATTAAGTTCAGTCCATCTTCCCTTCTTATTGGATAAAGTGGTTGACTCATGGTCATAAGGTCATTAAGGTTAAATTCAATAAAAGGTGCTTCTTAATGGAAATGGTGGCTAGCTTCAAAGTACTGTCGAAAACGTTGCATCACTCGTGTTTGGAAGCTAACTTAGTGCTAACAATAGAACACCATTTAATCATACTGTAGAAAATGTTACATCAATTACTATTTGGGAAGCTTTTATTACACAGTAACTTAACAAGTTGTTGTCAACTTGAGTAATGTTATTCTTCACTCCACCTGCCACTTGCCACCTCTCCTCTGACTCTGCTCTTCCACTCTTTGTGTGTGAAGGACTAGCAAGAGACTTTGGAGGCGGCCCACTCAATCAGAAATTATAATCTGTACTGTTTTTTCTGTGCTAATTTTCCATTAGCTGAACTATAAAAAATATATATCTTAACTTTTGATTGGGTGGGCAAGACGCACATTTGGTTGGGCTACGACCACCCCTGCCCATAGCTCTAGACAGCCCTGTTTGATTTTGTTTTCCTTGTGACTTAGCTATACTATAATGATATATCCTTATCCTCCATCACTCATCCCCCTGTAGGCATAGCTGGCTGACTGACAGTGTTGGACCTTGGCAATAGCCTGGTGCATATAATAGGCTACACAACAGGGATTATAAATAGCAGGGAACCTTTTTAGAAGTCACATAACAAGATGCGTCCTTTACAACATTTTACATTTCGTTTTATAATAACAAAGATGTAGCCTTTAATTACTCTCTAAACGTGTTTACTTAGCATAGCCTACTCTTTGTATACATACATTAATATTCGAATAGATAATAGACAGTTCGGGTCTTACCCCGGTTACCCTAGTGTTTTGTGAATGCCAGTACAACTGTCGTACAAGCTCTCAACATATCCAATTATGCGTCCTCTCCCCTCTCCCTCTCCCCTCTCCACTCACCCACTTTCAAAAACACTCTCAAAGAACACCTACGGGAGACTGCAATTCGAAACTGGCCCCTACAAATGTCCTAACCCAGTTGTACAGTAAATGACCAAGTATGGCTTTGTCAGTATTCCAATGTACAGTGTACAGTGTCCATAAACCGTCCCTTCAAAATGGCTTAAAGAAAAAAAAATGCATCAATACGTTCTCTTTTTATAGCGCCGTGAATATAAGCGTTATACGGCATTTGGTCTAGTATATTTCCTGGAAGGCTAGATAAAGGGCTAATAGCTACTAACGTTATATCCAATGGCATTTCCGTTATACAAAAGCTACAGTTAAAACTCAAACTGCATATGATCGGCACGATCCTCAAGCATGTATGCATGCAAGGGGGGGGGGGGGGGGGGGGGCGGGGGACGTCGTTTCTTATTATTGATTACCAATAACCGTGTTCCAATAACCGTGTTCGTCTAAGTAGCCACATCGTATCGTATCGCATCATAACAAGGCTCGATCTGGCTGTAATTTACGTGAAAAAGATCTTACCATGAGCCGGTTGGATCCCCCTGAGCATTTCCCCGTTATCGATCGCCATCTGGTAGATCGATATGTCCACTGGCTGATGATAAATCCCCTTATTGCATAGTGAAATCCGCGATCCAAAACGTAATCCAAGCTACAGGCTGCACATCCAGAATCCAGCTAACTGAAAACTCCATTGAAAGTCAAAAAAAATAATGCTCCGTTCAGCCACAGGGCACACTGCATTATCGCGACAGCGCCCCTAAGAGGATCTGGCCGGTATTGCACTTTGGCGAATTCAAAGAGTAGGGTACATCTGCAGTGCAGCTCGGCGACCTTGAATAGGTTATTAAAATGGAATAAAAGTCAAAACAACTTGCCACGGATATATCCGTGCTTCTGTCCACAACGGGTGGAATCGAAACACGTATATATTCGTTGTTTGTCCCCAATGTGTTAACCAACTTCGAAAGAGGGCCTAAGCTTAACCAGTTCGAAACAAGGCGGACATTAATAATTTATAAAATAATTAAAATGTATAACATTTTCAATCAATGAATCAATCAATCGGGGAACATAGGACCCGGGGAACATAGGACCCGGGGAACATAGGGATGATCCCGTACTGTCTATCTGTATGTTGTGTGTGTCATCATATGTTATGATGAATTGAAAATGGGGGACCCTGATGTAAACAAGACGAAAGTCTTTCTCTGGTCTGCATCCCCTTAACAATTGTATATATTGAGCTGTACTGTACTGTACCCATTCTGTAATCTGTTAATAAAGTTTTCAATCAATCAATCAATCAATCAATCAATCAATCAATTAATCAATCAGTCAATCAATCAATCAATCAATCAATCAATCAATCAATCAATCAATCAATCAATCAATCAATCAATCAATCCCTCTCCCCTCTCCCCTCTCCCCTCTCCCCTCTCTCCTCTCCCCTCTCCTCGCTGTCAGCAGTGGTTCTTCCCAACAGCGCTCAGCACCATCTCATCATCACCAACAGCAAAGAGGACTTGAACGATCACCTCGGCGGCCAGCTGAAGCTCGCTCCTCGCACAACACTGGACCCTACGTGGCTACGTGATAATAATAATAACTTGTATCCAACTTAAAACACGCGGCTCTCTGTTTGCGCGACGTAATTGCTTGACTTTGATTAAGCTAATGGGATCCTGAAAGAAAGAAAGAATTGGAGTTAAGGATTTCCACAGGTCATTTTATGTGTGATGTATGTACTGACGAATAGAGGGATATCTCGTCGCGCATTCGAGCTGTAGCGTCGCGTGGAGTTACTGCAATTAAGTTAATCAGAATTTTTCATCGGTAACCGAAATGGATCTGTGGGGAGTTTATTTTTTTCATCTCATAACTTTGGGTAAGTGACAGCTTTGTTTTAAGCAAATGCCTGTATGTTTCCTGTATGTTTATAGTTTTTATGTATTACAGCCTTAAACGCTGCAGTGGTCTGCAAATTAGGCTACATGTTTCTCTTTATTTATTTCTTCTTCTATTGTCTTACAGACTATTATTTATGTGATACGTGTCATTTAAGTGGCATATTTTGATGTGCAGATATTGAAAAAGTGTATCCTTGTTGTATTACAATTTCTCAGATTTAATGTCTTAGAAACACGCGTGATTGGGCTTTCCAATATCTCTCAAATGGCTATTACGCGCGTACATGCTTTACAAGCACGTGCTTATACGTGTGGGTGTGGATGTGGATATGTTGTGTGTGTGTGTGTGTGTGTGTGTGTGTGTGTGTGTGTGTGTGTGTGTGTGTGTGTGTGTGTGTGTTTGTATTCATATTCAGAGAGAGTACATAATTGAAAGTATTTCTCTCATTGGCTTCTTTTTTTAATGCTTTTGAGCTGCCTTATAGAACTATAGCGTGTCCCCATTAGACTAGATTAATTAATGTGTAGGCAATTTGTTTAGTTGTTGCTCAAAACAAATTGTCAATAGATACCCTACTGTGTCTGTCTGTATATCTCTATTACACATAGGATAGGCTACCCCCCCCCCCCCAAAAGTATGTCATTTATGATGCCTCCGATTTAGCTTTCAAACCACCAAGCTCTTTTATAGGCTACAATGTTGCATTAATTCTTCTGCTAAATATCAGAAGCCAGCATTTAACAAATTGAAGCATTCATGCATAAACTGCCCTTACAATTGCACAAATAATTTCAACTGAGCTTACTGGGTGGTTAGCATTAAGTTTCGACGTTGCGTGTGTCTGCTCCACGCAGGGAGCGAAATTAAAGCCCGCCAAGCGCCATTTGCGGGCAGATTTTACATTTGGCGGGTGGGACTGAGAGGTCTGTCCGCCATGTGGCGGGCAACGAAATAGTCATGTGAAAACCGATCGAATAGCATGATCCAATTCTTAGCAGAGTTCTCACTCGCTGTCTCAAGCACACAGACATGCAACGCGCTGCTCCTCCCTCCTCCAGCCCCTCCCAACCCCATGTAAACAGAGAGGCTAGAGTCGGGCCGGGCAGTCTGCTGACTGCTCTAACGTTAGCTACCGTTACAAAATGACCCAGTCAACTATTCACTTTTAGTTTAATACTGAGGCATTGTCCGTTATCTAGCCGGCTAGCTACTGATAGCAACAAATGCTCCAGCAAGTCTAGTAGTGCATAATACCTCCGTTGGATAGGTAGCTACCTAGTACACGTTAGCTCCAGTAGGGTCCAGCTGCAGCGCCGGAGAATCCTTGCTGGAGCTGGAGGCTACTCGAGTATACACACAGACAGTGGAGCTGTTTGCAGATAGCGAGCATTTTGACTTGTTGCGTGGTGGCGATAACGTTAGCTACCGTTACAAAATGACCCAGTCAACTATTCACTTAGTTTAATACATGAGGCATTGTGTAACGTTATCCAGCCGGCTAGCTACGGATAGCTCCCGACATCAACAAATGCAATAGTCCAGTGCATAATACCTCCGTTGGCTAGGTAGCTCACTAGTCACTACGAAATGTCGCAGTAAACTAAATAGTTCACTGAGGCGTTGTCCCAACGCCATCCAGCAGTAGCTACAGAAAGCTCCTGACATCAATGTCCTACAACAACAACATGCGTATTCGAGTCCCTGGCTTACATCGCTGCTGAATAGGGTCCAGCTGTAGCTCAGGAGAATCCTTTTGCATGCTGAATGTAGCGTTTAGGGTCCAGCTGCAGCGCCGGAGAATCCTTGCTGGAGCTGGAGGCCACTTGAGTATACACACAGACAGTGGAGCTGTTTGCAGACAGCGAGGTGGCGATGTCTCGCAGATAACACAATCACAAGTATGATTATATAATATATATATTTTATTAAAAAAAATATGCTTGGCGGGTAGATTCTTCCCATCTACCCGCCACTGGCCGGTGAGTCAAAAAGTTAATTTAGCTCCCTGGCTCCACGGCGCTGGGTGAAGGAAAGTTGCTTTTTGTGAGCTCTGGGTCTGTTTCTTAATATTCACCCCCTTGTTACCAATGTGTTTTTTCCCCCCATTATGGCTGTTGATGGCCATGACACCAGAGTTGGATCATTCCCATGCTCATAGTTTCCCGTATGGCAATTTGCCCAGTCTCCTTGCCAAATTACGGTGCACAACAGCAGGCCTGTGCAGTTTCCTTCCTCTTCATTATCATCATCATCATCATCATCATCATCATCATCATCATCATCATCATCATCATCATCATCACTGAGGCTATTCTCATTGACACCCCCTCCACTGTCATTAGTTTCCAGCGAAGAATGGTGAATGGGAATGAATACCGTTTGCTTGTTTGAATCACTTTGAATTTCACTGAGCTATGACCTTCAGTGTTGCACACATTCATGGACTTGACAATGACTTGAAATTAACGGTGGCAGCATGTACGGTGTATAAATGCATGTTCAGGGTATGTACTGTTTTCTTTCCCATCATCATTTGTTTGTTTCTTAGTTGGTTTGTTTTTGGACATTATGTTTAAACCTGCATTTAGCCACCTGTCCAACTCAATTAGCAAAAGCAACACTCCCAGTACCTACATAAGCGATCCCCCGGCTGTTAGGCTGACTTGATGCATTTGTATGGCCTGCTGCAAAGACAGAGGTTGAGCTCAAATGTTACCCATCGAGTTGGCCTAATTGTGCCACCACTGACAGAAGGAGTTCAGAATCACCCCACTTTCCCAGATCGCACATTGGGGGGGGGGGGGGGGGGGGGGGGGATTGCTGAAAATAGATCCTTAAAAAAAGTATCCATTATCAATGCCTCTGTGGCCACACAAGATCACAAAGACTGTGCTGATAATGAACGTTTGACTCAGACTGTTAAGTAAACCCAAACTAACAATGTGATGTATGGAACCTATAATGGGAACTTCTGAAGACGAGTCGCTCGTTAGCTAGACTGATCTCCACAGCAGGTCGGTTTCAGGCCAAGAGATGTACACCATGAGCAATGAGGGTCTTCTATGGAAGGCCAGAGGTCTCAGGGAAGACATTAATCCAGCAGGTGGCCAGATGATGCATTCAGATGAGCTCGAGCATAGGCCAAGACACGGCTGCATCCACTGTATATGGGAGAGCAGAAGTATTTCAGGCAACTGTAGACAGTCCAAGCATTGATCTTATCTGCATGATGAATGTGCACAGTGCTTCACTTTGACAGATCCACACTGGGGTACACAGAACGATATATAGAATTAAAGGCGATTGTGCAACCCAAGTTATTCTCAGCATTGATAATCCAGTGTTAACTTGCAGCTGTAAAGGTGCACTGCAGTCAGATCATGACCATTTCATATCAAGGCATGCAAGTCCAACTGTAGCACAAGATGAGTGCGTAGAATATATATAGTTCATATTGAATGGGTAAGAAATTATCTTTGGTGTTACTGAATCTAGGAGCCGATTCGAAGATGGGAACTATTTTCTGAATTGGTCCTAATTGACCGTAGGCAACTTCATAGAAATGAGCAAGAGTGAGTTTACCTGCCCAGCAGAAATACAGCAAGCTCTGCATCACTGTTCAAGCCCATGTGTAACCCCCAGTTACTTGAACCCTGTAGGCCTACAAACGGGTGACTAATACAATAGATAATATTGCAAGCAAACAGCTATAAAAAAGAATGATAGCTTAATTCTAAAAGAAAAAAAAGCAATTAACCAAGATATGCCCCCGATCACAATTTTATTTCCATCTTATTTTTTCAGGATTTCTTTTTTGGCTTAACTGTTGGTAGGCATAGCCTGAAACTCTGAAGTCCAGTCATGTTATTTGCTGATGGGATGACCGTTCCTAATCATAAGGATAGCAGCTACAACTATGTGAATGCGCCTAGTCATGTTCCCGCCGCCCAGAGTGAGGCTGTGTCTCTCGCTCTGTTCATCTTATCATTAACAGTGACCGCTCTGCTTCCAGTTGAAGCTACTTGGTCGTCTGTTGTGACTTTTAGAGCTTTTTAAATGTTTCCCCTGTTTGGCTACATCATCTCATAAGAAACCACATGGATTACTGGCAGACAATCCCCTCGTGTAACAGATGAAAATGAATGAATGCAGTGCACCCACAGACAATGCACACAAACACAGCTGATTCAGTGCTTCTCCGCTCTCTGTCTCTCCCTTTGGACTCGTACTGTGTGTGTGTGTGTGTGTGTGTGTGTGTGTGTGTGTGTGTGTGTGTGTGTGTGTGTGTGTGTGTGTGTGTGTGTGCATGCTAAAGTGACTGTTAGTGTGTGAGCGTATACGGTATGTGTGTTGTGTGTGTGCTCATGTGTGCTTATGTGTGGAGAGTTCAGTGTTCAAGACTCTGATGGCCTGGGGGAAGAAGCTGAGCCGAAGTCTCTCTGTCCTAGTTGCTGGTGTGCGCAGGCGTTTTTTTTATTAATTATTTCCTTCCCTGACTACCCCATACCCAAAAGCAAAACAAAAAAACAAGCATGGCAGTACATTAGGTAGGCAATGGGTCTCATTCCTGAACGGATTTACGACCATGTGTGTGTGTGTGTGTGTGTGTGTGTGTGTGTGTGTGTGTGTGTGTGTGTGTGTGTGTGTAGGTGTGTGTTTAGTGTGTGTGTGTGTGTGTGTGTGTGTGTGTTTGTGTTTGTGTTTGTGTTTGTGTTTGTGTGTGACTAAACGGGAGGATGTGGGCAGATATCTAGCCTGCATCGCAGTTTTCCTTAATTGTTTTCATTTATTTTCTAACACAAAATAATCAGAATTCATGTTAAAGTTTAAATATACCATGATCGGCCAGATACCGATCTTTAATATCTTTAAATATTTAGATATTTATAAATATATAGAAATGAATAATGCATAGATATTAGGGGTGGTATGGTTCACAAAAATCATGGCTCAGTTCATATCACAGTTTTATAACATCTTTCATAACATGGTTTTCGGTTTGGTACGGTTCAGCAGGGAGAAAAAAATCCATTGCTAATTCAAACCGTAAAAAAAAAAAATAACAATGTTTTGCCTTCAATGTATTAACCCTTTGCGGCTGATTGGTGCAGTGGGCAAGGCGCTAGCCACTAACGCAGGAGACGCTGGGTTCGAGCCCAGCTCTCGGCGTTGCTACCGGCTGGCTGGTCGTTCATACTAACACAATTGGCAAGTGTTAGAGGGTGGGATAGCTGGTGGGTGGGGATTGGACGTTGTGGACAGCGACTCCTACAGGTCGGTTTGGTGACGCCGGTGCGGCGGAAACAGGATGTAGCGGGGGCTGCGTGAGCCTCCCACGCGTTACTCCTCGCCACTGAGAGTTCGAGCTGCTGTGGTGAAAAGATGCAACAGGCTGCCTCCTCGTGTACCGGAGGGGACACGTGATGGAAGGCTTCTGTCCTCACTACAGCTGACCAGTGGGAGGCATAGTCTAGCAACGTTCAAGACAGGGGAGGGAAGAAAAAAAATAAAATTGTATTAACCCTTTCACTGCCACACAACAGCAGGTTAACCTTACCATCGGTAGTGTGATAGTAAAGGGTTAACCTTCTGTAGTGTGGCAGAGAAAGGGTTAAGCTGAAAGCATAATGAACACATACTTGTCTATTATGAATTATTTGTTCATTTATAAGGGGGCGTGTCTGTCTGAGTAACTTTTTTCTCATTCAGGTGTAATGAAAGAGTTGTGGGCAGTCTGGTAACTCAGGAGTTTCCTATGTGTAGACCTATAGTGGACACGTTGGATTATTATTTGACTATTCTGCCCCGTGTCTATTCCAAGTTTGGAAATGAGCTGTTGCTGAAGTGACTATGAGAGGGAATAAAAACGCTGTGGCTCGAAGTTATGCACTGAAACAAACGTGACTGCATTGGGCTGCATATAGTTCGCTATAAATAACAACATTAAGGATTTAATTATGCAGTCGGAATCTCTGTCATAGACTAAACTAAATATGTAATGCGCCCAAACAGCAGACTTAAACAATGCTGGAGAATAGTATGTGATACATATAGCTCATCTTGTCCACAGTAGCCTTTAGCCATTTCTGAGACAAACTTCACTGACACAGCTGCACTTACCACCTCGCCTGCATAGCTCAGTTTTAGATTTTTATTGCAGCGGGCATGAATTACTAATGTTAACTGAACTTAGTATTCCTTTTTCTTAGTGTTGTATGACAGTCACAGTACATGGAAATAGTCAAAGGCCAGTTACAAAAGGACTCCATACACATCCCAGGCGTGATGTATTAAGACTACAGTAAAGGGTTCCACAGTACCAAAGTAAACTGAACAGTCTCTAGGTGCCCTGAACCATGGGGATCGAACCAAACAGTGAATATTTTTTTTTTAATATAAAACAGTAGATGTGATATTACGTCATAAATCATGGGATAACCGTCCACCATCTTACCTATGTGTCTTAAAGTTTTTGCCTGGGTATTGTTTACAATAGCCACCTATGGGTAGCAACTATGGTTGTTGGCTGTGCAGCCTAATTCCTGTACTAAAAGAACCAAAGACGAAATCACGTTAGAGTAGATACAGTAAGAGATTATTTTATTTTTTTTACTTTATCATAAGCTAAGTTAATTTAACGGTCCAGCTGGGCCGAATGTTATTGCTCATTGCTAGCTCGCAACAGCATTGATCTGTTAGCTAAACAATTGAATGTTAGCTAAGCTAACTTATAGCTCAAAGGTAATACATATATTAATATACAGTAGGTATGTTTCTCTCTTCGGTTTCTGATTATAATTGGCTGCCAATATACTGTAGGCCATAATACAGAATTTGTATCCCTATTTAGGATTTCTACATAAAATATATTGCTTAATGTAGTATATTAGCCTAATACAGTTCTTACATATTAAGTTCAGACAAACTTGCAAAAATAAAATTATTGCCTACAATATGAATGCACAATTATAAAGGTTTAAATCAGGGGTCTCAAACTCGCGGCCCGCGGGCCATTTGCAGCCCGCGGGATGATATTTTGCGGCCCCCTACTTGACGTCAAAGTGTAGTGTTAATGCGGCCCGCACGCAACTGTTTGCTGAGTCGTTGCGCGAGAGTTGGACGTTTTATGGGGCTGCGGCACTGCAGATATACCCTACTCCAATGATCCGCACGGACATTAGACGGTGTTGCACTCGCTACCCAGTCTGTAGCAGTCGCAGAGACTCTGGCTAGTAGTGACGTTCGAATGTTGTGATTTTCGATGCAAAATAAATATTCAACATTCTCTTTTGAGACTCCGCCTCAGAGACTCTTATCCTTTGGCACTTGGAACTTGCTGTACTTTGCTTGCAGGTCTGCAGCCATTATTGCTGGGTTATGAATAGCACCAACTTTAGCCACGGGACCGTTGTCAAGCTAAGCTAGCTGACCTAGCTTGTCTTCCCCGCAAGGTTTTCACATTGACATTTGATAACGTTAGTCAGCTAACGCTAGTCAGTAGCTACTTGACTTAAATACGATTCACCGTGGGTGCATTATTGTTGATAGACGGGCAGAGTGTCAGGTCCTGGAGAAAGGACAGGCCATCATCTGATTTGATGTAACGTAGCTAACGCTAGCTTTTCAGCTAATGCTATAATAACACCAAGCAAAACACATCCCGTCCGAGCTCCCCGTCACACGCTCTGTCGGGGACAATGGAATTTAAGAAAGTGTATCTGCTGTTAAAATGACAAACAGCATCACACTTTAAAACACGTTCATTTTATAATCCTCACTCCGCAGGAGATAAATTACGTCATGGGATCGGAGGCTAGAATTGATGTGTATTGATTGATTGATTGATTGAAAACTGTATTAACAGATTGCAGAATGGGTACAATACAGTACAGCTCAATACACACAATTGTTAAGGGGATGCAGACCAGAGAAAGACTTTCGTCTTGTTTAGATCAGGGTCCCCCATTTTCAATTCATCAGGACATATATGACATACAGATACCAAGTCCTCACTCAGTGGCAAGAAGCCATTCTCTCTCTCTGATGCATACATAATAAAATAATGTATGACTGAAGTGATGGAGGCCATGTTTGAAGGCAAACAAAAGCAAATCCCCCTCAGATCGCACAGCAACCAGAATAAACAGCTTTGTGATAGAATAAAAAAAATGCACAGTGCATTTCCATAGCTGTGGATGAGTCCACTGACACCACTGAGAAGCCTATGTTCTGAAGAACCGTTCATGTTCTGAAGAACTGTTCATGTTCTGAATTGTTATTGCTAAAGATTGAGACGATTGGATCAGTTGTACTTTTTTTTTTAATACTTGAAACCCTTTTTTTGTGGAATATTTGATGCGGCCCAGCCTCACCCAGACTCTACCTCCAGCGGCCCCCAGGTAAATTGAGTTTGAGACCCCTGGTTTAAATGATATTGTAACAAGTCGGTCGCAGTCAGGTCTGCTAACCCTTTAGCTCAGCTGGTTAGTGCAGCCGCCTATGGATCCTATATGGTCCCAGGTTCACTTGGTTACATTGGTGACAGCGCTGGGGTCTCACTGCCCTGTGAATCTGTATCCAGGTTTACGTAGCAATGGGGTTGGGATCTCAGTGCCTTAACCCCGGGCAAGTGCACGGGTGGACGAAAGAACGTGCAAAGATGCACTTCTTGACTACTAACGATCACAGTGCTACATGCTAATGGATCTGACCATTTAACTCAGCTGGTTAGTGCGGCTGCCTGTGGATCCTATGTTCCCAGGTTAAAATCCACTTAGTTACAATATTATCTTCATGACTGAAAGCATGATTTGTTTTCTTGGAACTATAATAATAATAATAATAATAATGCATTCTATTTATAAGGCGCCTTTCAAGGCACACAAGGTCGCCGTACAACAATTTAAAAACAGTTAAATTCATAATCACAGTTCATATTCATAATTAAAATTCTTGTAGGTTCTTGTAGGTTTTATGGTTCATTCTAGACAGGCACAGTTGTTACACTCATTACTTTGAATAAAACATTATTGGTGCACTAGAAGAAAAATGCAAGGATTATAAAGTAACATACACCTCTTTCATCATTGGTTCCAATTAAAGCTAGTTTAGAACTGGACCCAGGTAATATTGCTGCATAAAGTCCCATTCCAGAATGTCAATTGATTATGACACGTTGCATCTACTCTTTTATATTTATGTAATAGTGACCCTATTAACATTATCAGGGTTTGAAATAAGGCTTATAACTTTGGGAAGATGCATCCGGCTTAGTAGTTGCCGGCTTTTGTATTTAATTTTAACCTTTGCTGTCGAGCTGGGCGTTAAAGGAAAACTCCAACATTTTGGGACATTAGCTTATTTGCCATCTACCCTGGAGTTAGACAAGAAGATACCTTTTTCTTCTCTGTGCATGCAGTAGAAGTAGGAAGACGTTTGGAACTAGGCTAATGGAGGAACCTACTTCCAGTGACTGATGCTAAGCTAGGCTAACGGTGCGTGTCTTCCTACTCCTACTGCATGCACAGAGAAGAAAAAGGGTATGTATCTTCTTGTCTAACTCCAGGGTAGATGCCAAATAAGCGAATTTCCCAAAATGTTGGAGTTTTCCTTTAAAAGCTTTAGAGATGGAAAGGCTTTTGTATTTAAATTTAACCTTGCTGTCGAGCTGGCACTTTGCCATTCATCTTGTTTCCATTTAGTTTGATTGCGCCAACTGTTACAAGTGGGAGTAGAAGGACCCAAACACTGGACGACAGAGGCAGCAGAAGAGTCCAAGGCATGACCAAGGCAAACATATAAATAAAACAAGAATTCACAATAGAGTAGTCCAAAGCACAAACTTCGGGAAGATGCATTAATGGTTGGAGGACTTGACTTTGAAAATATTTTATGATTAACCGTATTGACGTTACATCAGAGCATTTGAGATCATGTCAGGAGGTGGCCCTGCATAATAGTTTTTTGAATAAATTACCAACATTTGACAAATTAACATTAAAGGCTTGGTGTATCTCTTTCTGTTCAGATATTAAGCAATCATTCAATTTAGCCTAACATGTGTGGGTGATGAGATAGTGGTTTTGCTTTTATCAGCATTTACTGCTTTCCAGAACTTCTCCAAAGTTCCCTACTGCAGCTTTAACAGTCGAAATATGAAGTCAGTGGAGTTGAAACAGATTGGCTGTTGTCATTACAATACTGATATATCATTTCCTCAGTGTGACATGCACTTTATCAAAATGTGGTTATTGCCATTTTAGAAAATCTTCAGTGCCCAGGATATACTATTACGCTGTATTATTACTGTTTCGACATTGTGTATGACCTGTCTTTAACTTAATAGCCGCCAACAACGATTCAATACGTGTTAGCCTGCCAATCGCTGAACACCAACCACGTATATATGTTATTGGATCGTTATTTCTTTTATTAGCTATTTCCATTCATAAACATGCAGGCAGCTGTGTGTTATCACTGGGGATGGGTCTGAGATTGCAAAAGTCCAATACCGCCGCCCATTGCACTCCATTTGAAACGATGTGGCTTGGTGTGTGGGCCGAGCTGCAGCCTGCAGGCGGGGTCTTAACTAGCCGGGCAGGCCAATAGCTTATAACACATGCATCGGCGAGGGTCGGGCCCCGCCGGATCATGTTCAGTGCTGGATTACGTTGGCAACACAATCGACATCAGTACTTGGAATGGCGATCAGATTATTGGAATATTCTTTTCGGGACAGATCCTGGTCAAGGTAAGGACTATATGGTATCTATTGCGTTGATCCAAAAATTCCTTCATGCTGATCGGGGCGTGTGTCAGGGCTGTACAGTGCGACGAGGACATAGCATATTGTGCCAGAATTTTGCCTGTGCGAGTAGAGAAAAATATTTGGGGGCACTCTTGCCCCCCGAGTTTTTTTCGGAGGAATTTAAATGTTGCGAACTATCTCTCCTTTCTCTGTCTTGCTCTGTCTGCACGAGAAGCGGCTGTTCGTTTACACACACTCGCGAGCGACACTCACACAAATGCACATACGGGTACTTGAGGTGCGTGGCTCCGTGCTGAAGCGTGCAGCAAACAGACAGAGCTCTGCATGCATGCGCTCATCATGGCGGAGAGAACGAAACGCTCGAAAGTCTGGGTACACTTTACAAATGTAGATGCCGACAACACACGTTGCCACAAGTGCAATAAAACATTTTCAAGTAAGAATGGCAATACAAGCAATTTGTCAAAACATCTGTTGTCAAAACATAACATTAGTCTGCAGAAATGTGCCGTTTTTGACTGCTTTGCTCGCAGTGTTCCATCTCCATCCACGTCCACTGCAGGTAAGCCAAGATACGGAGTTAGCTAGGCTAATAACGAATTATTACGAATAGGCTAATAAATAAAATATAATTGCTTAGCTAATTGTTTAGCTACAAATATATTTGAAAGATGACAACTTTTTATAGATCGTCAGGCTGATGCTGCAGCCACCATGTCCCAGCCCACCCCTCCTCCCTCTACCACCACCGGTCCCAGCCAAGCCCAAAGTCCCTTCACCCTAGCTATAATATTTATTTATAACGTTATATAAATAATATTTATTTATTATATTTATTTATAATATTTATTTATAAAGTTATAAATAATAAAGCAATGTCGATTCTGTTCTTAATTAATTGTCTTTTTTTCTTGCAAAATAATAAAAAATAACTGATAAGAGTATCGATAAAGTACTGAACCGTTAAGCAGTATCGATAAGAGTAGTAGTATCGATAACATCCTAACGATACCCATCCCTAATGAACACTGTAAACACTGTTATCAATGACAGAAGAAATGTTTGCAGCTGTGGTAATACTTCAGTTGGTTCATTATAAAAGATGACACAAAAAACAAAAGCACTTAAATGTTAAATGAAAGGACCACAGTAATGAGGCAGGAGGAACATATTTTTTGCACTATAATGGTAAAATTTGTATTTAAAGAAGTGCCCCTAAAAAAGATTCTGTGCCCCTAAATCTTTCATTGTGCCCCTAGTAAAAAAGCTTAGCTTTGATCGTTTGGTTGCAATCAAAGCACGGAGGGCCTACACTCATATTCACGACGATATAAAACGGGAATGTATGAATGAAAAAATATCAGTTTTTTGCATCTTGACCGGAAGAAACTCAATGACAATCGACTATATTATTAGATCCATAGCTATAATATATAATATAGCTTTAGGCCTGCAAACACAGCCACGTATCCCCATGTTAAAAGGCGATGGCATTTCAACAGTAAGGTAAACAGCGACCCCTGGCGCTGAATGAGTTAATGGAGACAGATTAGCCATGGCCAAGCATGCTCACATCTAACAAGTGGGCTGGCCTCTTAGAAGGGATTTGTCATGGATCTTATTTCAAGTAGGTATTACTCACAGCAAAGAGATAGCCTATCAGAGGCTCATGGTTTCTTCATATTGTGCACATGTTTACCAGTGTGCACCATTGCAATCCCATTAACTCATTCAGCGTCATCGCTTAATGCGCCAGAGGGCGCTAGAACGCCATCGATTTAATCAATGGAGAGATTGAGATTTGCGAGTGCTTAAAATATATCTTATATTATAGCTATGGGTCTAATACACCCGTCGATTGTCAGTGAGTTGCTTCCAGTCAACATGTACAAAACAGATTGTTTTTTCATCTGTACATTTCCGTTTTATACCGTTTTGAATATGAGTATAGTTTTGGTGATTCCTAGTAATCCCAGGAAAAGACGCGATAATAGCTAGGGATGCTCGATATTGGCTTTTTTACCGATACCGATATACCGATATTGTCCAACTCTTAATTTCCGATACCGATATCAACCGATACCGATATATGCAGGGCCCCCCCCCCAAAATAAACTGAATAATTTAATAATAAATAATAAAAATTAATAATTTCAGGTAATTAACATTACATATCTCTTGTCGTGGAATTAACACAACATTATGCATACTTTTGACAATAAATAAAATCAGAATCTGTTCTTACTTGCTTGCCTGGGTAAATAAAGGGTAAATAAATGTAAAAAAATAAAAATAAAAATCTTTTTGAAAACCGATACCGATATTTTCCGATATCACATTTTAATGCCAATATCGGCCGATAATATTTAGTGGAATACACTAAACACGTTGTCATTTTTCGCCTGATTATCGAATCTTCCTGAAATCAACGCTAGATTATCATTATTATCCTTCCTCGTGCATACATGAAATGGCCATCGTAGCGCGGCGCTCCCGGTAGAAAGAAATAACAGATCAACGCAAGATTTTATATATAGAGTCCCTCCCTGGTCTCTGATGTAATGCAAAAAAGATAATCCAATTATTTGATCGCCATTCCAGTTATCCACAGCGATCATGTCCCCGACATTACCAAGCGTTACACATGAACGGGCGGGCGGGGTTAGTGCACCATGCCATCGTTGTAAAGGCCTGCCTCGTCTGAGTTTTTAAACCGCGCCCGCTCGGCTCAGATCAGCCCTGAAAAGAAACGACACAATTTTTTTTTTTTTTTTTTAATCTTTTCCCCCCTCCATTTTCCTCAGATTTTCCTCCCATCCCAATGTTAGTCGTATGCCAATTCCCAATCCCCTTCCTGGTCGCTGCGCACTTACCCCCCACAGTCAGATCATCTTCGAGAGTGGAGGCTATCACGTGCTTCCTCCGACACACGTCCAGCCAATCAACTGCTTCTTTTCACCTGGCAGCGCGGATCCTCCCTGAGAGGGCGTAGCGTGTGGAAGGATCACACTATCCCACTCAGGTCCTATCCGCGCTTAGCAGGCGCCCCGACCGAACTGTAGGAGTCGCTGTTTACAACGACCCGGACCCACCCCGCCAGCTTCTCCCACCCTCTAATACAGCCAATTGTATTAGTGTGAACGGCCAGCCAAGCTGGTGACAACCCCGGAGCTGTGAGCTGGATTCGAACAGGCGAATCCAGCGTCTCCGGGGTTGGTGACGAACGCAATCTCCGCTACGCCACCTGACCGCCCCATTTCACTGTTAATAAAATGTTCAATCAATCAATCAATCAATCAATCAATCAATCAATCAATCAATCAATCAATCCAATAACACACGCTCACTTCACTGTTAGACGGCATGCTGTGAAGCAACTCGGAGGTGCATGCCATCTAAGAATGAAGTGAGCGTGTGTTATTGGAATGATTGATTGATTGATTGAAAATGTTACCTGTTCCACCCGACGGGGTCGGTACCGACCCCAAAATGGCATATGGTCATAAATCAATATTTTTCAGAGTGTTGCATATTTTTTTGCGATTTTTTTATCAAACGTTTTCAAGTATTAACATCACTAACATGTCACAAAAGCATGTAGAATGTATATTATCATCAATACGTTAGTTTAGCAATAGGTTAAAAGTGCCATTAGATAGTTTTAACTTCTCGATTTGCTGAAGTCTACAAGACGGCGACCATTTTGGAACATTTTAATCATGGGAATTGTAGTTTTTTGCGGCCATTTTGTCGAGGGGATGCATAGCTGTGGATCAGCGTTGGAATTATTCCGAACTACACTTCCTGTCAGATACTGTGGGGGTTCAAAGTTCAGCGTTCTGAATGAATTATTTCAATAACTGTTATTATTCGGGATAATAAGCCACAAAAGGTAAAGTTTTTGACAAATATTGAAACGCAGTTAGTTTCTCCTCCCTATTGTTAGCATGTAG
This sequence comes from Notolepis coatsorum, assembly GCF_963971535.1. Lineage (NCBI taxonomy): Eukaryota > Metazoa > Chordata > Actinopteri > Aulopiformes > Paralepididae > Notolepis > Notolepis coatsorum. The sequence continues at coordinate 51,143,131 of NC_140180.1, read as the reverse complement.
CAACAATTAGATCTGAAATTAGTTTCAAAATGGTTGCACTGTGGTGAAAATAAAAAGGTACAGTAAATTACAGTAGATATCATTATCTGTTCTTATGCACGCCTGGTGATACTAAATCCAAATTGAACTCGGGCATTTGAAAGATAATATATGTATATATATATAAATGTGCGAATTGGCTATAATAAGGTAATTTATAACCATCATATTCTATATTCTATAATAATATTTCAAATTGCATTGGTCCGGATGGGAGAATTCAGTACTGTATCTACAGAACCTTCTGTTTAATCATCTTCCCTTTATTAATTTCCTTAGATTTTTTGTACACATGATCTCAAGAAGGTACTGAACAAGATCAGTGGCAGTTTTTTTAAGTTTGGTCATTATTATCATGGTGTTATTTAGGGCTGACCTTCGAAGCTTTTTTTGGCAATCGAAGCTTCGGGGCCGAGCTTCGATTTTAATTCGAAGCTTAAAAAAAAAAAAAAAAAAAAAATGTATCTTATGTTGTGGGTCATGTACAGCACTTTCATAAACTTTGTTGTTTTTAAATGTGCTCTATAAATAAAGTGGGTTGGATTAATTAATTAAGTAGCCCCTTTCGTGACTGAGCCAACAAGGTTTCACTCGGCTGTGTGATTTAATTCAAGGTGGATCGCTGTTGTCGTTTGAACAACTTCAGATTTCATGGGAACTACCAATCCCCCAAATCAAGAATGTTTAAGATGAATGAAGTAAGATTTAGATTATTTGAAATATGGCCTGTGTAGACTAAACTATGCATAGAATTATGTCAGTCTACAAGGTCCGGATTCTACATGATCCGGCAATGTAGACCTTGTAGACTCCACTACAGACCAATTATCAGTGAATGTTCATGCATTTTTAAGAAGGGCAACTTCCACAAAAAAACATCTCAGTAGCACCTTATCTAAATTTTATTTCCTATTTTGTTTATTCATCCCAGTATCTTTCTTTCTTATGTGTGGAATTCTACAAGGCATGTAGGTGTATATGTATTTGAGGATGATATCCTTCAAACAGGCAATAGTGATGATATAATTTGGGCAGTGCTGAGCTGGGTTACTTTCCTCCAGTGTATTTGTCCCCCGGCCCCACCCAATGGCCCCATGCGCACGCGCGCACACACACACACACACACACACACACACACACACACACACACACACACACACACACACACACACACACACACACACACACACACACACACACACAAGCTGACGCTTTTATCCAAAGCGACTTACAAGTTCTGTACGACAAGACAGCAAGAAGGGTACAACTCTATCAGCTGAGTAACAATGTTTATCAAAGTGTTGCGTGTTACAGTGTAGGTTAGTTTATTAGGAAAAGTGCATGACAGTAAGGTTAGTCATGGTTAGATTTTTTATTTTTATTTATTTTTTAATCATTTCAGATAATGGTTGAAGAAGTGAGTCTTTAGTTGACGGCGAAAGATTGGACGGGATTCGGCTGTCCTAACTGGGATGGGTAGTTCTCACACACACACACACACACACACACACACAAATCGAAGTAAAAAAAAAAAATGAATTTTTTTTTTTTAATTTTTTTTAAATTTTTTATTTTAATTTAAAAAAATTTAAACTTCGATTTTTTTTTAATGTTCGAAGCTTGTGCCATCGAACGAAGCTTCGAAGTATTTAAGACAGCCCTAGTGTTATTCACTGTCAAAGATTCAAAGAAAAATCATAATTCATATTCTCCTTTGTTTCATCACAATTTAAGCAAGCCTAGTAATAGACACAATATTTCTGACACTGTGAATACATTCCCTGAGGTCCATATATGTACCTAGATACCAAGAATATGCAAATTGCCTTGTAGAAGTTGAGCAATATTCCATTTACCTAGGTATATATTTTAGGCGAAAATATTCCACGGGTGGAACAGGTTAATGTCCGCCTTGTTTTGAACTGGTTATGCTTAGGCCCTCTTTCGAAGTCGGTTATGCTTAGAGTTTATCTTTAGAGAAGGGCGATAGACCACCAGCCCTGATTCCAAACTCTAAGCATAACCCACTTCGAAAGAGGGCCTAAGCATAACCAGTTCGAAACAAGGCGGACATTAATAAAATGTTCAATCAATCAATCAATCAATCAATCCAATAACACACGCTCACTTAAAACAGTGCACCTCCCAGCTGCTTCTATAGAAAGTGGTTAAATTTTTTTGTGTGTTATTGGAATGATTGATTGATTGATTGAACATTTTATTAATGTCCGCCTTGTTTCGAACTGGTTATGCTTGGCCTTCTTTCGAAGTCGGTTATGCTTAGAGTTTGGAATCAGGGCTGGTGGTCTATCGCCCTGCTCTAAAGATAAACTCTAAGCATAACCGACTTCGAAAGAGGGCCTAAGCATAACCAGTTCGAAACAAGGCGGACATTAATAAAAATCAATCAAACCAATAACACACGCTCACTTCATTCTTGCCTTGAAACGTACGGTTATATCTATAACCATAGTTATATGAGTGTAGTGACACTCTGCGTCTACTGGAATACATCCCTGTATCAGTACTAGCACTGAATAAATCTCCACATGCACCTTTACACACCTATCCGCCTGGCCACACCCCCATCCGCTCCTCTACATAAGCAGGGGTGTGGCCATACTAACAGCTCCTTCCCAAGTCTTTCACCACAAAGGCGAAAAACCACGGGGTCCTCAGTGAGTCCGACGCAGAGCGTCACTACACTCATAACTATGGTTATAGATATAACCGTACGTTATAGGTCGTGTAGCTCTGCTCTGCGTCTACTGGAATACAGGAGCTGAGCAGAGCTCGACAAATGTACCGCTGAGGCCCCCCACAACCATCAGAACTGGGGAGGACCTGAGCCCCCGGACCCCCCTAGTGGAGGACGGGAGGGAATCGGATCAGACTGTGCGAAGAGGGGTTTAGCAACTCAAACGCACAGGGTGATCAGACCGTGGGACTTACCTTCCCACAGAAGAACCCACGACTACACAAACGTGCAACCCACATGCCACTAGGGAACGAACGGGAAGAAATAAAAACCCTGTTACAACCCCTAACATCACGGGTCAAGGGCAAAACCCAACCCTGCGGCAATGCCGTAGCAGCGGAGCGCGAAGGAGGACCCAGCCCCAGGAAGGGACTGGACCCCCCGGAAAAGGGGGCCTGGTGAGGCCAACGATGCTGCAGCATCAAGACCCCACCAGGCGGTCACTAGTGACACCACCCCCCACACCGCCAGCATAGTCGGACAGGGCCCATCCAAGAGCAGGCCCTTCCCCCCACAGCACGCCGCCCCGAAGCACTCAAGAGGCTACACCCACAGCGGGACCAGGCAGCGCACCGGGGAGACAACCCTCAAAGAGGGCGATCCCTCAATCCAGGCAACAGGCCACTCGACCTGAGCCCGGAGCACTGCGGACTAGACAGGCGCCAAAGGGGTTTGCTCCGAGACACACCCACATATTTGTAATTGTTAGGCTATTTGAATCCACCATTTAGGGCTAACGGTGTATTCAAATAGCCTAACAATTACAAATATGTGGGTGTGTCTCGGAGAATTGGCTTGCAGTTGCGTTGTTGCAGACTAGGGAGATGTGAATTAAAGAAGTTAAAACGAATAACAGGTTGAAAAAACAATTAGCCTATTTAAAGTCTGTGACTTGCTTCGAAAAAGTAGGAGTTCGGGACACGAAAAAGACAAGTTCCCTTGGTATGATGACCTGGCTGGACGTTATACTTGGCACAAGACCCACATCCAGCCTGAAACATATCGTTGAGTCTTTCGAAGATGAGACCCATCAGATGGCATCACCAGCACCGCCACCGACTGAAAATTGTGACGCCTCCGCTGATCTGGAGTCTGTATTTCTGTGTGTCTAGTACAGTGTTTCTCTCTTCACTTCACGCCAGAGCTCTTTAGCCCTGCACCAGATGCAGGGAACAAAATTTACTTTTTGGCTTACCAGCCAAGGTGGCTGGTAGATTAAAAAAACTACCAGCCAAGCAGATTTTTTACCAGCCAAACATTTTAAATTGCTTTTTAGTATATCGCCATGTGTTATTATTATTACTATATACAGGGCTCTACGCTAACCTTTTTCCCAGGGAGCACATGTGCTCCTAAATAAAATAAAAATTAGGAGCACACAAAGAAATTTAGGAGCACAGTGAACATTTTTCAAGTAACAGAGTTTATTAACAAACTATTTATTACATGCATATTATACTGTGCGTGCGTGTGCATACTAAGGGTCAACATCTGTGCAATAGCACATATCACCAAAATCACACATGCCCATGCCTACTAGATGCAAAGGATATCGGTTGTCAAGCTGCTTGTACTGTTGTCACAATACCAACATTTTGACTTTGACTTTGATACAGATAGGAAAGGTAATGGAATATATTATTAGATGACAGAACATGGAAAATTCTTTATACAATTATTTAATTCATTATAATTTAAACGCTATTACGAATAATAGTTAATCAATAGTAATTAATACAATTATTCTGTTACAGCTGCTGAGCTATATACTATAGCTACTGTCCATCAATATCTTCCTTTTGAATTAAATAGGTTCAGGAGAGAGAGATGTAGAGAGAGGGAGAGGGAGAGAGAGCGAGACACACACACACACACACACACACACACACACACACACACACACACACACACACACACACACACACACACACACACACACACACACACACACACAGAGGGAGGGAGAGAGAGCGAGAGAAGTTCAGGTTTACTGTACAAAAGTATATTAGTCGGCAAATGGTTAGTGTAACTGAGGGGTACAATTCCCTGACTGTATTAAAGATTGTGATATATTAAACCACTACTAGTTATGTACTTTAATTACTGGCCATACAGTACATGAATATATATGGTGAACACCCACACAAGAATACGGCATTGACACATACAGTTCTATTTGGAGGGTATTTATTATTATTAAGCAACGTTAGGTTACAGATTGAGAATTAGGCTCGCGCTTGTATGGCGAAGAACACACGTAAAGTCAGTCAAGAGCGTAAGTCAATGAGAATAGTATGAATACTAGGATGGGTCTAAACTGACGCCACCTGTGGTATAGCAATTACATAGGGCACACTAGTACCAGCTGGAGACACTGGGGGGTTCCCTCCGGGTGTAAGGCCGGCAGGGGTAGAGGAATGTTCGGGTACAAAGTCTGGGTCAACGAGGAATAACGAGGCTCCAGATACAGGAGCCAGTGCATGTACTCCCTTGATCAGCAGACAAAGCAGCAGTTGTAATCCAAGTATGCTCGCCAGCATGGACGACAGCTAGCCAGCCTCTTCCTAGAGGCGGGCCCGAGTGATGATCCTCACGGGGGTAAATCCCAAACGACAGTGGGATCGACGGTTCTCTGCTCCAGCGGTCACGGTCCCAAAGCAATATAATCCAACCAGAAATGGTTCTGCAGTCGCCGGTGTAGGTTCTCCGGTGTACATATCCAACGGTTCTCGCCTAGGACTCCTCGGGTGGGGGCACGAATTTAGGCCGCCCAGCCTGGATAAGTGCACTAGCTAGATACACGACGAACCGATGGTAATGCTGGTCACTGAAGAACTGTAGCCGCACGATACACTATAAATGATAGACTATTACTTCACATTAGATTAAGTCGAACTCAACGTTACTGCGTTAAACTCTGACACTTTAGCAATCTATTCGCACGCGGTTCTCAATGCTCTATTTAGAGGCAAAGTGGCTCACTTCACTGCACGTTGTCTCGTGGTGAAGGCATCAAGGTTTGAACTGAACTACTGCTGTTTACACCTGCGCCGTATTTATACGTGAAGTGAATTATCTAGTGCCAACCTCAGTTCTGTCTCGTATTACTGCGCAGACTCTGGGCATGTTGCGACATGCCCGGAGTTGCCTTTGAACTTGCCGTTGGGGGCTTGGTCGTTGGCGCCTAGGGGTCGCTGTCCAATAGGAGAGCGAATATTACTCTGGTTTGTACACAGGTAAAGGGATATTCCGTGTATATATACAAATAATATACAAGGGATATCAAACGATATACAAATATTATACAAGGGATATCAAGCAATAAATATATATATATTCGGTTTAATCTGACCCTTTGTAACAGTTAGCATGAGATAAACATTGGACTTATCCCATTCCGTGGGATTTGTGACACTCCTGCAACACAATGCTTTTGTAACATAGAATAGAATAGAAATACTTTTATTATCCCGTGGGAAATTTGACACTGCAAATCGCTCAACATTTAAACATTTAGACAGGACAGGTCACAAATTAGAATAATAACACAAATCAAATCAAGTTGCCTAGGATAAGAGTAGAGTAAAATAGAATAAAATTAAATGAAATAAAATATACAGAAATAAATACAGTAAGAATATACTGAGCATGGGGGAAGCAGTGTAAACAATTTGGTCAATATAATTATAATTTAAATCTAACTAAATGAAATATATATTCCAGTATTCACAGTGTCACAAGGTGCAGTATGCTTCAGGTAGTGTATTGTCCTCCTTGGGTTCCAATAAGACCTAGATCAATGTCTGGCAGCCGTCGCTGCCCCCTGTTGTGGAGCCTGGAGGCCGCTAGTCGCTGCCACTATTGAGCTGCCGCTCTGTGCTCAGTGATGCAGTGAGGCACAGTGATGCATTATATAGTCTGATGGCTGTTGGAATGAAGGACTTCCTGTGTCGTTCAGTGCTGCATTTGGGTAGTGTGAGCCTAGCACTGAACATGCTCCTCCTGTCAGCCAAGTCTGTGTATAGTGGGTGGGTGGGGTTTTCCCTGATGGCCTGGAGCTTAGCGAGGCTCCTCCTCTCCGCCACCCTCGCTAGAGAGTCCAGCTCCACCCCAACCACGCTGCTGGCCTTCCTGACCAGCTTATCCAGCCTGGATGTGTCCACTGCTCTCAGTCCGCTGCCCCAGCAGGTCACAGCGTACAAGAAGGCGCCCGCCACCACCGACTCATAGAACATCCTCAACATCTTTGTACAGACATTGAAGGATCTCAGCCTTCTGAGGAAGTAGAGTCGGCTCTGTGCTACCTGGATTGGTCCTCCAAAGGGGCAGTTTGGTGCTATTAAAATGTTTCGTTTTCGGTTATTTCGCCCTCTTTCAGGAATGTTGGTGGGCCACGTAATTTTAACAAAGCAGACAATGCAACTCATCTTTGAATGTCTTGTAGTCTATTCGTAGTTGCGTTTTTATTAGGGATGCACCGAAAATCCGGCCACCGAAAATTTCGGCCGAAAGGGTTTTAGCACCGAAAATATATGACCGAATGTCAAATAACGTGTTGTTGTGATGACGTAATCAAAACGCGACTACAGACATAGCATGCGCAACGTGTAACGTGAGCAGCTTGGCAGCTCTTCCTGCATTCTACAGCCTGTGATAACGAACTCCTCTTGGGAGTAGGGATGCCCCCCGAAACCCAGTTCTAAACTAAATTAGAAAAAAACGTAGTATTGATAAGCTCCGACGTTAACGGTACTGCTATCGGTAATCTCTAGGAGCGGATTAGCTACGGGGCTAACAGTGTACCATCCATCTGCGACGCAACGGTGGCAGCAACACTTGAAACGGAGTAACGTTAACAGTATGTTGAGTTCATACTACACTACACGTATGAACTCGACATAACGTTAACGTTACTCCGTTTCCATGAAGTGTTTAATTAGCAGCAATCTGTTGTTGAAAATTTTACGTTAAACCGGAAATGGAAATGCGAGGACAGGAAGCCGTCATGAATCGTTGTAGTCATATTGTAGTCTTTAATCTTATTAACTAAAAGATTTTAACAAAATAAAAAGCAGCAGCACTATTGCATAACTGAGTCATGTTTGCTATGTATGTATGTATGTATATGTATGTATGTATGTATGTATTTGATATATGTAGGTCTGTATGTCTGTGTGTATGTCTGTACGTACGTACGTACGTATGTATGTATGTATGTATGTATGTATGTATGTATGTATGTATGTATGTATGTATGTATGTATGTATGTATGTATGTATGTATGTATGTATGTATGTATGTATGTATGTGTGTATGTATGTATGATTGTATACAGTGTGTGTATATATATTTATATATTATTATGTATGTATACATTTTACTATACTGTATTGTATTTCTATGGTCAGGACCCAAGGAAGACTAGAGGCAGACCTAGGTGCTTCACATAAACATAAACCCATTGGAGCTGTGTGTGGTATACACAATCGTGAGTGTACAGGGAGTAGAGGAGGGGGCTCAGGATACAGCCCTGGGGGGCTCCTGTGTTGAGGCTCAGAGGGGATGAGTTTGGTGTGTTGAGTCTGGTGGGGACTATGGTGTTGAATGCTGAACTATAGTCAACTAACAGCATTCTCACATTATGAGTTTTTTCCCTCCAGGTAGTGGAGGGCGCTGTGGAGCGTTGTGGCTATTGCATCATAGATGGATCTGTTTTGCCGGTGGCGGTCTTTTTCTGTGATGTTCTTGTTCAGTGATGGTCGATAGTCCGCTATAGATTAATTTTCATAACATGCTTCTTAAAGTATGTGCTCACTATGGGAGTGAGGGCAACAGGGTGCCCGTCATTCAGGCACGTTACCTTGCTCTTTTCTGGCACCGGCACAATGGTGGATGACTTGAAGCAGGATGGGACTCAGAGAGGCCATCTTTTATATTCGAAGCATGTCATTTGAAAAAGCTGTCTTCATGGAGCTAGAAATGAGAACTTGGAAATGATACAGAACTCTATAAAACTGGGGCTCTCGTTTGAACTAGAAGTGGTGCGTCTCTGCTCATTAGGCCTGTTAAGGAATTCAGGAAAAGGCTCTGAGGTTATAGACATACAGTGGCCTCTAGGGACCAAACAGAGGCTCATTAACTCTGCGTCTGTCTGTTATCCAGACAGAAAGCCCGTTCCAGACAAGTAGGTGCAGCTCTATGGTGACACAATTTCAAATGGAGGGGCTTAAGCTCAGGCTTCTCTCTTCATACTGCTTTTTTTCTGGGACACGGCTAAATCTATTTGGGGGTGAGTGAAGTTTCATGAAGATAGATTTCTTTGGAAGAGAATAGATGACAAAGGTGACAGGTCCAAGGACATATTCCCTCCCCCAGCTTGTTGAGTGTGAAATAGTCATTCTCAGAGGTGGGACCAAGACATCACTCTCACAGCTCCCAAGTAAGTCTCATGTATTTACACTCAGTCAAGTCCCAAGTAAAATCTGGCAATTCCCAAGTCATATCCCAGGTCTAAAACTTTGGATTTCAAGTGCTAAACAAGTCCTAATGCGTTCTTTACAAATGTAATGCCATTTCAAATGCTAAAGCCAACAGAGTTAGTAGTATATTAAATGTAGATGATTCTGTACTGACACACAACTTCCTTTTCTGCTTGTGCAACCTGATTGGCAGATAATGGATTGGTCCAAAGTGGAACTGTAATCAGGGAAATTAAGTTGATTTGTTTTACACTTTTGAGGATCAGGTCTTTCAAGTTATAAGGCTCAAGTCCGAGTGAAGTCATTGGTGTTAAAGTCAAAGTGAAGTTGCAATTTTGTCGAATCTGAAGTCATAAAAATTAAATAAACATAATGTGACTCCACACTTCTGGTCATTCTTGTCATAGCACATGATTAGATTAGATTAGATTAGATTCACTTTATTGTCATTACACAGTACAAGACAGTGCAACGAGATTTTGTACGTCTAACCAGGATGTGACAATCAACAGTCAGTTGCAATATAAAACACATATAAATAAAAACTGTACAGTAAAGTGTAGGGCTGTCTTAAATACTTCGAAGCTTCGAAGCTTCGTTCGATGGCACAAGCTTCGAACATAAAAAAAAAAGTGAAGTTAAAAAAAAAAAGAAAAAAGGCTGACCTTCGAATTTTTTTTTGGCAATCGAAGCTCGGCCCCTGAAGCTTCGATTGCCAAAAAAAATTCGAAGGTCAGCCCTAGTAAAGTGCAATGGTTAGCACAATGTGAAACAGTGAAAAATATACAATACAAAATATAATAAAAAATAATCATTAAAATAAAGTCTACATAAGCTATGGCTATATACACAGGTATACAGTGAGGTGCAGTGGGCTATGTAGAGTTTTGATTCAGAAGTCTGACAGCTGCTGAGGGGAAGAAACTATACGTGGTCCTGTTGGTTCTGCCTGGGAGGTCGCAGTAGCGTGCCCCAGAGCGAGTACCCCGCAGGCGGGTGAACAGTCCATGGTTGGGGTGAGAAGCGTCTTTGATGATATTCCGTGCTCTCCGTGAGCACCGCTTCTCATAGATTGATGAGATGGGTGGGAGTGGGGTCTTGGTGATGCGTTGGGCTATTTTCACTACCCTCTGCAGTGATTTCCGGTCCTTAATGGTGCAGTTGCCATACCAGACTGAGATGCAGGTGGTGAGGATGCTCTCAATCGTACAGCGATAAAAGTTCACTAGCACGGGAGGGGATAGGTGGAGTTTGGCCAACTTCCTCAGGAAAAAGAGGCGCTTGTGGGCCTTCTTGACCAGGGTCAAGGTGTTGGTGGTCCAGGACAGGTCCTCAGAGATGTGGACTCCCAGGAATTTGAAACTACAGACACGCTCAACCTCCTCTCCATTGACGTGGATGGGGCTGTGTGTGCTTGTTTTATTTTTCCTGAAGTCCACCACTATCTCCTTAGTTTTTTGTGTTGAGGGCCAGGTTGTTGTTAGCACACCACAGAGCTAGGTACTGGACCTCCTCTCTGTACGCCGACTCGTCATTGTTGCTGACTAGTCCCACCACGGTGGTGTCGTCTGCAAACTTGACAATGGTGTTTGAGCCATGCACCGGTTTGCAGTCGTGACTCGTGGGTGAAGAGGGAGTAGAGAAGAGGGCTCAGGTTTAAATTCGAAGATTTAAACCTAAATCTTTAGAGACAGTACTGCAGTCCACCAGACTGTGGTAATCCTCTTTGTGCAAATAACATTTTAAAAGTGCTTTCTCTCTTTTTCTCCTTTCCTACCACCATAGGATAATTTTACAATTTTCTTTAGATTTTTTTATATAATACTTTTTCAATTACTTGGCAGTGATACAAAACAAAACAAAATATATAAACAAGACAAAGAAGGACAATGACAATCACGAAAAGTACTATTGTTATTGCCATATAAATCACTACTGATAAAACAAACAAACAAACAAACAAACAAACAAACAAAACGACAAATACTGTAACCCCAAAAAAACAAGCAAAAAATAAATAAAAAATCCTCCCATAACCGACCTCACACACACACATACTCACGAAACACACACACACACACACACACACACACACACACACACACACACACACACACACACACACACACACACACACACACACACACACACACACACACACACACACATACACACACACACACACACACATAGACGCCTGCGCAATGGAGCACTCGAAGCATCTGCTCTACCACTATTGAACATGGGGGGGCAAACGTCTGGTCTTGCTCCCCCACTTTTTGATCATATGAAAAATATGATATACCCCCCCCCCCCCCAATATATAAATCTAACCATAACTACGTAATTTCAATCAAATTAATAATACGCAATGACACTTAATAGCACGTTTTTAAGTTTCCAAAGATTGTGTGACCGCCCACTTTAATGGTTTGATCCAGTGCCCGCGGGCCACGGTTCCTCGGCATGGCGTATACGACATGTTGGGGGAGGCGGCTTTTTCGAATGCCTCGTTTGTCGTTTCAATGAAAAAAATTCAGGCTGGATATTGGATAACATTGTGAGGATTATTCTTCAGCGTTTACATCAAAATTGAGCAAATCATTACGTAAGTCGAACACTGTGACTGTATACTAAATGCGCAAACTGAATATTTCTCGTACGGTGAGCCTCGGCCTCGTATGGACCTAGCCCCTTCCGTGACTGTGATGCACCGAGTGAATCCACAGTCACTTGCTCCTCAATGGGAAACCAACCTAGATTTACCCTGAAGGACTGGTTCTGGCCGAACCGTTCGTTATACAAGTATCACAAGTATCATAACGCCGAGCTTTCAAACCATCCCGTATCTCTGTCCGAACCCCTCGTGCAACTGTGAGCACCTTTGTAATTTCTCTGTGATACTTGTATAATGAACGGTTCGGGCAGAACCAGTCGTTCAGGGTAAATCTAGGTTGGTTTCCCATTGAGGAGCAAGTGACTGTGGATTCACTCGGTGCAGCACAGTCACGAAAGGACCCTGATGTAAACAAGACAAACGTCTTTCTCTGGTCTGCATCCCCTTAACAATTGTGTGTATTGAGCCGTACTGTATTGTACCCATTCTGCAATCTGTTAAATAAAGTTTTCATTCATTCATTCATTCATTCATTCATTCATTCATTCAGCCGCCGTGCTGACTGTGGCTATATAGCGTCAATGAATTGTTGTTGTTGGCTTGTTGCTACTGCCGCTGCGGATGTGAACGGGGCCGGAGGGGCTTCGGGAGGATCGGGAAAGTTATTATTATTATTATTATAATAATAGTAATTGGCTATCATACGTGCCTAGCTAGCGTTAGCTAAAAGAGCCCTCGCAGTGAATATTTCATGTTGACGTGGACTCAACGTGGTGGACATGGGCGGAGTTTATGGGGGTGCAGGGGGTGCATTGCACCCCCTGGTGGCCGGGGGTGAAATTGCTTTAAAAAATAAAAAATAAAAAAATATCAAGATTATTTTTATTTTAATAAAATTATAATAATTGTGAGAAACAAATCTGAATTCTATTATGTTTTGTTTTACAATACATTCATTTTATAGTAGTAATCATGTCACATTATATTATTTTCGTAATGACTTGCGACGGAAGTGAGTCAGTCAGACAGACACGCAGGTACCAACCCACCTCTGACCTCTTCCTTCCTAGTACGACCTACCTTACCTGTAGTATTGGAAAACGTAAAGTAAATATGGATATCCGTAAATTTCTAAAGCCGCGGCCTCCACCCGTCCAGCAGCAGCAGCAGCAGCATCACCCACCAACAACGAGCACCGGCGCCACCGCTGCTACCGACGCCGTAGAAGAGTCACCGGCGCTGGGGGCTCCAGCAGAGAGGCAGCCACCCCGCCTGCCCCCCGCACCCCCGCAGAAACAAAAAGAGCCACAGCCGCGGCCTCCACCCGTCCAGCAGCAGCATCACCCGCCAACAACGAGCACCGGCGCCACAGCTGCTACCGACCCCGTAGAAGAGTCACCGGCGCTGGGGGCTCCAGCAGAGAGGCAGCCGCCCCGCCTGCCCCCCGCACCCCCAGCAGAGCAGTCACAACCACCGTGTCCGGGCAGTTTGGACACAACAAACCCGCCGCCCCCCCCCCACCGGCCCCGGGGTCATCAGTGGAGGTGGTGGATGGTGATCTTGGGGAAAAACACGGCTGTCCAAAGCAGCCTATCTTACAGCAATTCCCCACAAAGTTAATAGCAAAAAACAACCGTTCATTTTCCACCTTCTATTACGAGACGCATGCGTGGATGGAATATTCCGTTTGAAAGGATGCAGTGTTTTGTTTTGCCTGCCGACACTTCCAGAATGACAGCAACGTCGTGGACTCATTTCGTAATACCGGCGTGAGTGCCTGGAATAGACTGGGCTCGAAACTGGATAAACATGCGATATCCGATGCCCATAAGAGTTGCATGATTAAATGGGATCACTTTAAAAAGAGTGCATCTTCAGGGTCTATTGCAGCTAAACTTTCAGAAAGTCACAAAGCTACTGTAGAGAAGAACAGGTTGTATCTGTCCAAAGTTGTTGATATTATTAGGCTATTGTCTAAACTTGGATTGCCTTTCCGTGGACACAGGGAGGGGATAGATTCAGAAACAACACGGGGCAATTTTATTGAGATGTGCAGCTTCTTCTCTAAATATGATTTGATTTGAAAGCATGCAGACAAATTATTTTAATTCAACAAGCCCAGAATTCCAGAATGAAATAATTGATATCTGTGCAAACTTGGTTTATGCAGATATTGCAGAAACAGTACAGAATACTGGTTTCTTCAGTATTATGGCAGACGAGGCCAGGTCCTCTAAAACGGAACAATTGTCAATTTGTTTAAGATACGTTGAGCAGCTTGAAATCAAGGAGCGTTTTCTGTGTTTTATTGATTGCTCAGCATCTCGTGGTGCAGCTGCTATAGTGGACGCTATAAACACAGGACTGGAGATGGGTGGTTTAAAAAACATCACAATTGTTGCTCAGAGTTATGACGGCGCCTCCGTAATGTCGGGTCACATTTCAGGCGTGCAGCAGCGCATCAAAGAGACCTATCCGTACGCAGTCTACATACACTGCTTGGCACACAAACTAAATCTGGTGCTTGTTGAGTCTTGCACTGCCAACCGCAGCGTGAAAACATTCCTGAATGTCATTGATAAGCTGTACTGTGTATTTGCACAACCGTCAAATCACCATAGATTTATTGAAATCCAGAAATCTCTGAATTTGAAGCAAACTGAGATTGTACAGCCCAGTGAAACGAGATGGGCATGCAAGTGGAAATCTGTGCATGCGGTTAAGACCCACTATTCCGCTATTATAGCCTGCCTCAAAGAAATTAGTGAAGAGGGAGGAAGGTGGTCTCCTGACGCCACTGGCCTTTATGAACACTTGACAAGAATGTCATTCATTACATGTCTCATTGTATTTGAAGGCATACTGCGTACGATTCATGTTACGCACAAGTGCCTACAGTCCACCAATTGCACACTCTCCGAAGCTGTAGGATACACTAACAATCTGAAAGCGCACTTCAAATCTCAGAGGCAGACAGATGCATGGAGCGACGTGTGGGAATCAGTCAAAACGTTCTGCAAGGACAACAACGTGCCTGATGATGATGATGCAACCCAAACTGCTGTTGACCCCGATGCAGCGACAGCACCCAAACGTAAACGGGCCACGAGACCTCCCACTGCCCTCGACAGTTATTTGGTTACGTCTACTTTGGGCCAAAGGGAAATGCATGAAACTGAACGTGACAGTGAGTGCAGTAGTGACTGTGACAGTGTCAGAGGGTGACACTGACACAGCAGAGAGACACACACACACACCTGGATTTCGTCACCAACACCTATTTCTACCTGTACTGGATACTCTCATCAGCGAACTGGACAGGCGATTCACAGGAGAGGCAATACCACTTGCACAGGCATGTGCAGCAGTGTTTACATGTGACAAAAAAGGAATCGAACCCCTCCTGGAAAAATATGCACAGCCGCTGAAAATCAACCCTATTCTGGTTGGATCAGAGATGGATCTTGTAAAGGCGTCTTGTGACACAGTTGTTTCACTTGATCATCTTAAAAAGACTGTTACAAAGGGCAGCTATCCAAATCTGTACAAGTTGCTACAGTTGGCACTCACTCTACCCATTGGATCTGCTACCACAGAGAGAAGTTTCTCTGCCATGAGAAGGATCCGAAATTGGCTGCGATCAACAATGGGTGATAAAAGGTTTTCTTCTCTGTCCATTCTGAACATTGAGAATGATATAACGGCAAAGCTGGAACCGGAGAAGATTGTGGACATTTATGATGGACGCAAAAAAAGGCGCCTGCTTCTCCACTAGGTGAGAGTCGTGACTCGTGAGACACTTTTGTTTGTACAGCCTTTGACAACCTACTGTATGCATACGTGTGCGCGGCTGTGCGCTTGGCAGAGTGTTGCACAGTATTTTGTTATTTTTGTATGTCATGTTTGGTACAGTAAAGTGGTCTAGTGGAGCAGCAATATACTTGTTGTGGTCTTTTTATTTTAGTATTTCCTTCTTTATCTTTGTCACTTTGTCAATGATTAAGAGTAAGTCAGTTAAAAATGATCCCCCGTAGTGCTGTGTGTGAGTGTGTGTGTGTGCTGCTGTACTACCTAAATAAAAGAAAAAATTAGGGGTTAGGGCATTGTAAAAACGCTAAAATAATAAAATAAAGGCGTGCGCGCGGGTGTCGTTCGCCAAGCAGTCGCACCCCCTGGCGTCAAGTTCAAACTCCGCCTATGGTGGTGGAATGGTTGTTGTTGTTGTTGTTGTTGTTGTTGTTGTTGTTGTTGTTGTTGTTGTTGCTAGTCCGTTCACAAGTTGCTACTGCTGCTGGGGATGTGAACGGAGGTGCTTCGGGAGGATCGGGAAAATTATTATTATTATAGCTATCATACTGCAATATAAACTGAGTTTTATAGTGAAAAGAGCAGCTTTATTTTGGTCAAGATTTAAGGCTCTATATTGCAGGAAATTGCACATACAGGTGTTCATTAAATGTAAAAAAATCTGCAGCGGAGGGGGTCATGCCGGACCCCCTCCAAACCACCCCTTGCAAAAAAAAAAAAAAAAAAAGGGTAAAAAAAATAAAGAATAAAAAAAATCGTGCACCCCCACTTTCAACTATAACTAGGCGGCCATGCACACACACACACACACACACACACACACACACACACACACACACACACACACACACACACACACACACACACACACACACACACACACACACACACACACACACACACACACACACACACACACAGGGACACAGTGCAGTGGGAACTTCTCGGTCGATCTTCTCCCAGTCGTCAGTACTACTCCTTCCCTCTCCTATACCTCCTTGGCTCCCTGTCCCCCTTTTATTTAGTTTTTTCTCTTCATTTGTTTCAGATCCTCTGCACAGCAGTCACTCTCAAATGGAAAGAGAATACTAAGATAAAGTGATTACGTCATTATTATTATTATTATTATTATTATTATTATTATTATTATTATTATTATTATTATTATTATTATTATTATTATTATTATTATTATTATTATTATTATTATTATTATTATTATTATTATTATGTTTCTGAAAAAAACAATGAAAAAAGCAGTTTACACACATTTACATTTAGTCATTACATTGTCAAAATTAGCATTTTAATTGAATGAATAATTTTTGTTTCCTGTTTCCTTTGTGACTTCTCTCTGGTATTAATTAACACAATGGCGCCCGACCACGGAGATCTCCGTGTTTCGATTCCACCCGTTGTGGACAGAAGCACGGATATATCCGTGGCAAGTTGTTTTTGTTGTTTTTCCATTTTAATAACCTATTCAAGGTCGCCGAGCGGCACTGCAGATGTGCCCTACTCTTTGAATTCGAGAAAGTGCAATACCGGCCAGATGTTGCTGTACTACCTAAATAAAATAAAAAATTAGGGGTTAGGGCATTGTAAAAACGCTAAAATAATAAAATAAAGGCGTGCGCGCGGGTGTCG
This sequence comes from Notolepis coatsorum, assembly GCF_963971535.1. NCBI lineage: Eukaryota > Metazoa > Chordata > Actinopteri > Aulopiformes > Paralepididae > Notolepis > Notolepis coatsorum. Next base: position 51,125,783 of record NC_140180.1, on the reverse strand, counting down.
TTCGCCAAGCAGTCGCACCCCCTGGCGTCAAGTTCAAACTCCGCCTATGGTGGTGGAATGGTTGTTGTTGTTGTTGTTGTTGTTGTTGTTGTTGTTGTTGTTGCTAGTCCGTTCACAAGTTGCTACTGCTGCTGGGGATGTGAACGGAGGTGCTTCGGGAGGATCGGGAAAATTATTATTATTATAGCTATCATACTGCAATATAAACTGAGTTTTATAGTGAAAAGAGCAGCTTTATTTTGGTCAAGATTTAAGGCTCTATATTGCAGGAAATTGCACATACAGGTGTTCATTAAATGTAAAAAAATCTGCAGCGGAGGGGGTCATGCCGGACCCCCTCCAAACCACCCCTTGCAAAAAAAAAAAACACACACACACACACACACACACACACACACACACACACACACACACACACACACCCACCCACACACACACACACACACACACACACACACACACACACACACACACACACACACACACACACACACACAGGGACACAGTGCAGTGGGAACTTCTCGGTCGATCTTCTCCCAGTCGTCAGTACTTTTATACCTCCTTGGCTCCCTGTCCCCCTTTTATTTAGTTTTTTCTCTTCATTTGTTTCAGATCCTCTGCACAGCAGTCACTCTCAAATGGAAAGAGAATACTAAGATAAAGTGATTACGTCATTATTATTATTATTATTATTATTATTATTATTATTATTATTATTATTATTATTATTATTATTATTATTATTATTATTATTATTATTATTATTATTATTATTATTATTATTATTATTATTATTATTATGTTTCTGAAAAAAACAATGAAAAAAGCAGTTTACACACATTTACATTTAGTCATTACATTGTCAAAATTAGCATTTTAATTGAATGAATAATTTTTGTTTCCTGTTTCCTTTGTGACTTCTCTCTGGTATTAATTAACACAATGGCGCCCGACCACGGAGATCTCCGTGTTTCGATTCCACCCGTTGTGGACAGAAGCACGGATATATCCGTGGCAAGTTGTTTTTGTTGTTTTTCCATTTTAATAACCTATTCAAGGTCGCCGAGCGGCACTGCAGATGTGCCCTACTCTTTGAATTCGAGAAAGTGCAATACCGGCCAGATCCTCTTAGGGGCGCTATCGCGATAATGCAGTGTGCCCTGTGGCTGAACGGAGCATTATTTTCTTTGACTTTCAATGGAGTTTTCAGTTAGCTCGATTCTGGATGTGCAGCATGTAGCTTGGATTACATTTTGGATTGCGGATTTCACTATGCAATAAGGGGATTTATCATCAGCCAATGGACATATCGATCTACCAGATGGCGATCGATAACGGGGAAATGCTCGGGGGATCCAACCGGCTCATGGTACGATTTTTTTCACGTAAATTACAGCCCGATCGAGCCTTGTTATGATACGATACGATCGGCCTATGTGGCTACTTAGACGAACACAGTTATTGGTAATCAATAATGAGAAACGACGTCCCCCCCCCGTCCCCCCCCCCCTTTCATGCATACATACTTGAGGATCGTGCCGATCATATGCAGTTTGAGTTTTAACTGTAGCATCTGTATAACGGAAATGCCATTGGATATAACGTTAGTAACTATTAGCCCTTTATCTCGCCTTCCAGGAAATATACTAGACCAAATGCTGCATAACGCTTATATTCACGGCGCTATAAAATGAGAATGTATTGATGAAAAAAATATGTCTTTAATCCATTTTGAAGGGACTGTTTATGGCCCCAATTGACAATGAGAATGGACAGATAGCAATACTATAAAGTATAGATTTAGCTCTACAAACAGCCCCATGTCTGTTTACATTTGCCGGTCCTCTAGAGATTTATTAGACACATCCCAATGGCCCCGAATGTGTTAATATGAGAACAGAACAGTAGAGGTGTCTTTCCCCCCCATGATATGATACCTATAGCTTGTGCCAACACTCCCTTTCATCTTTATGTCCCTGCAAACCAAAATGATAGTGATGATGAGATCCATCATCACTATGCCAAAAACTGTAGAAAAAGTACACAAAATACCTAATTGTCCTAATTGTCTCAAGCCCCGCCCTCTTGTTTGTCTAAGGGAAGCAATGGTTGTGATTGGATGATCAAGAAAAGAGGGCTGAGCTGGAGATCAATTCAATTGAATTCAAGGTCAATTGGATGCTGTACACTGAGCCAGAGAGGGGCCTCTAAGAAGATGTTGCTGGCAAAGCTATGATTGATGCAGCTGCCTAGTATCACAGTGGCCGTAACACTGTGCTTGTGACAGGCTGGATGAATCAGCTCCACTAACTCAACTGTTTTTTTTATTTTTTTTTATATCTGTAGCCAACCATGTATTATGTGCTGTATTATCATTATTATTATTATTATTTCATTAAACATAACTGTGGCCTCAAACTCTATGGCATTTAATTACTCAGGGCCACTCCATTGCTTACATTCAGGAGTGAGTGAATTACGCTGCCATTCAGTAACCATATAGAATAGCGTCTTATCAGTATTCCCAGAAACTCTATTCCAGAGAAGCGGTGGCACACAGAGTCGTTTTTCATCTAAATTAATCCAGCAGTTTTTATGTCCTCAAGGAGCTCTTCGGTTAATTAAATCAATGAAATCAATTTGGCTGCCTGAATTGTGGTTGAAATTAATCAAATTAACTGGAAAATGTCTGCAAATAACAAATCGTATTATTGTCTCTATACCGAAGAAATAGATATTTGATGGAAAACAACCCCAATACAGGAAATGGCAATAAGATACCCTGATCCATTGACCCCCATTGGCCATGTGTTCTCATCCTACACCAGGGCCTTTCACTGCAGAGTCATTGGATACCAGCTGTATCACATCTGGGGTTCTGTTTTAAAAGGTTGCCCCAGCCAGGTCCCCCTCTCTCCCTTCATTTAACACTAGGGTTGGGTACTGTTCACATTTGAACCGATACCGGTACCAGACAGTACCAGTTCCTGGATGGAACCTTTTTTCGGTACTTAACGCTCTCTGTAATAACAAAAACAATTATTTCACTTGTAAAAAACCAAGTCCAAACTTCTCAATTTCAACATTGTTATTTATTTAGACATTTTTATTATTTATTGTTGTAACACACCACACAAAATAAATCGCATTATCATGTATTATGTTTTTAAATGTTTAAATAACAACATTATTTGGCAATCCTCAGTAAACATTTTTTGACTCAGCACAGTCAAACCTGTGAAAGTGCTTTGAAATCTTCTCTATATGTCTTCTTATTTGCAACCATTTGATCTGAATCGGGAGATTCTCTTCTCTCCATCAACATTGAAAGTGTATCTCTCCGTCGCATATAGGCAGTGTGCGGAAGTAAGGCATAGAATATTGACATTTCTAGATTGGTCGCTTTCTCTAACAAACCATCTGCATATCAGCTGTATTTCTATATTTCCTATTGTTTCTCTATCTACTCCAGTGCGCTCCACAGATCGGGCGACACACACACACACGTAACGGAGGATAGAGAGAGGCGCTTGTCCCTGGTTTTATAACAAAATGGCTATTTGTGTAAGATGTACAGAGGGACATTGATAGGAGCCCACAAAAGAAAAGAAGGAGAGCTATATGATGGAGGGGTATTTTGTGTGTGTGGAGGGGTGGAGGGTAATTTGCAGTGAGATATTGGTCCAAATATGAAGGCAATACCAAAATGTATGTATCAGGGTACAAAATAGTTACACGCCCAGCGCCATTGGCTTGTAGATTTATTGGTTGACGCCTAGAATTTAAGGTCTGCCCGCCACCTGGTGGCTAACAAAATACACTGCATCTACCGCTTCTTCTCCGCTCCAATCTACTCCCTCCAGGCCGCTCACAGTGGTTTAACACTGATGTAATATACATGTAGTACAATGCCAAAGCAACAGATGGCGATGTACAAACATGAAGGCCATTTACAACCAATGAGAAGGGTGAACCTGTGATATCCTGTTAAGGCTTTGTCACTCACATCCTGTTAGAAAAAGTTTTGACGCCATTGTTGTCGTCGTTAGCTTACATGCTAACGTTAATGGCAGCGACCATAGCATTGTGGCTAGGCTAGCTATCATCGCTTAATAGAGCTAGTGAATGGATAAACAACGTTATTTAACATTGCAGAATGGGTACAATTACAATGCGGCTCAATACAAACAATTGTTAAGGGGCCCAGGGGGTGTAGACTGTTGTAGTTTGAGCTAATTTACACCATGCTCCAAAAGAAAAAGAAAAATCTGCCGAGCGATGTGGCGCGGGGAGCGGGGAGCGCTCGATTCAAGGTGAGCGGTGAGCGAGCGGAGAGCGACTTGGGGGCGGGGTCAACATGAGCGATTAGCGGAGCAATTCGTTTCCTTATATCGCTTCCTCCAGGGTTCCAACTTGTGTTGACAAAATGCAACCCTGCTCAGCTACGGGGAATCAGCGCTCTCTCTCTAGACTAGAAAGGTGCACTCAGTAGAGCACAGATGTCCGCCAGGGCGGCAGCCACACATAATAATGATAATAATAGATTGGATTTGTAATGCACTTTTTGTTCACTGGGATCCCAAAGTGCTACACTACATGGTTAAAACAGTTAAAAAAATTGAAATAAAATAGTTATTAGTAAAACAAATAAAATAAAATACAGAATAAAAATAAGATAAAAATAGAACATAGTTAATTAAAAACATAGTATAAACAGACAATTTTTTTGATCCACTTTTTCTCCCATTTTCTATATTTTCTCCCATCCCAATTTCGTATCATCCAATTTCAACCCTCCCCTGTCACGAACGCTGTTTCTTGCCTCCCACAAGCCGGCTGCAATGTGGACTAAGTCATACATAGCACAAGTCCCCTCCGGTACTTGAGGTAACAGCAGTCGCATCTTTTCACCTGCGCAGCTCGATCTCTCAGTGGCGAGGAGTAACGCGTGGGAGGCTCACGCTGCCCCCGACACTTCCTGATTCTACTGCGCAGGCGCACCAACCGACCTGTAGGAGTCGCTGTCCACAACGCCCGATCCCCACCCATCAGTTTCCCACCCCCTAATACGGCCAATGTGTATTAGTACGGACGACCAGCTAAACTGAAAGCAATGTGGAGCGCTGGGATCGAACAGGCGATCCCAGCGTCTCCGCATTCGTGGCGAGCGCCTTGCCCACTACGCCACGTAGCCGCCCTGTATAAACAGACAATTTAAAAACAAAAGCGCAATAAAATTTAAATAAAAAGCTAACAGTCAAAGGCCTTTTTGAACAGGTAGGTTTTCAGGCCTGCCTTCTCTCTCTCTCTATCTATCTATCTATCTATCTATCTATCTATCTATCTATCTATCTATCTATCTATCTATCTATCTATCTATCTATCTATCTATCTATCTATCTATCTATCTATCTATCTATCTATCTATCTATCTATCTATCTATCTATCTCTCTCTCTCTCTCTCTCTCTCTCTCTCTCTCTCTCTCTATCTATCTATCTATCTATCTATCTATCTATCTATCTATCTATCTATCTATCTATCTATCTATCTATCTATCTATCTATCTATCTACCTCTCTCTCTCTCTGTTCAATGATTTAAAGTGGCCAAACGTTACAATATAAATACTAATTGGATTTGTGGCTGGTAAAAAATCTGCCCGGCTGGTAGTTTTTAAAATCTACCAGCCAAATGGCTGGTAAGTCAAAAGGTTAAGTTTGTTCCCTGGTATGTATTATCTGTGATAAATACAAAAACCTCTGTTCCTCTCCTTCCTTCCATCAATGGTTTCATCATGGTTAATAAGACATAGATCATAGACATAGATAAAGCATTTACGATGACGTCTTTAGTTCATCCTGATCAGACTGGCTTCATAAGAGGCCGCTTGATCACGGATAATATAAGACGGTTATTACATGTGCTAGATGCCAGCAAGGATGACACCCCACCTATAGCGATGCTGTCCCTGGATGCGATGAAAGCCTTTGATAGGTTGGAATGGTCTTATTTATGGGCAGTACTAGAAAGGATGGGGTTAGGAAAAGGATTCATTGATATGATTAAAGTATTATACAAAGACCCATCGGCCATGATTACAACAGGTATAATCACCTCCGAAATCTTTCCGGTATCGCGCTCTTCCAGACAGGGTTGCCCTCTTAGTCCCGGACTATTCGCTTTTTTTTCATTAGAGCCTTTAGCACAATATATAAAGCAGCCTGGCCCCCCCCTACCTGACTGATCTCCTTCTTCCCTACCGCCCCACCCGTTCCCTCCGGTCCTCCTCCACTGCCTCCCTCACTGTCCCGACATCCAAGCTTAAAAACTTCGGAGATCGGGCCTTCTCTCGTACTGCACCCCGACTCTGGAACTCCCTCCCCCAGTCCATCAGAGACTCCCCTACACTCTCCACCTTCAAAGCTCGCCTCAAAACCCACCTGTTCTCCCTTGCCTTCAACCCCCCCCCCCACCCTTAAACCCCCCCCTCCCCTCCAACCTGATTGATGTCTGTCTCCAGTCTTTTTTGTGCTATCAGGCTGTCTCCCCTGTTCCCCCCATGGTCTGATGTTCCTTTTGTTTTTGTTTCTTTGTTGTTTTTGTTTTTGTTTCTTTGCTTTCGTTTCTTTGTTTGTACTCCTGCTCCCGACTACTGTCAGCGACTTCGGGTTATTGAGAAGCGCTATATAAATTAAATTAATTATTATTTTATTATTATTATAAGACAATCCCAATCCATAGAACCAATCGCAATTAAGGGCACACAACATCATATTAGTTTATATGCGGACGACGTAATATTGTTCATGCAAAACCCTAACACCTCAATGCCTCATCTTCTCAAGTTGATTGATGACTTTGGCAATCTATCGGGATTTAGGATAAATTGGCCAAAGTCGGCCTTCCTTCCACTTAATGCCCCTGCAAAGAATATACTCCTTCCAGAAAAAATACCAATGGTTAAACACTTCAGGGCCCTGTTTCTTGTACGTGGTTCAACTAAGTCGATCAAGATGTCATTATCCAGCTTCAGTTAACCCGATGTTTGAAGCCGGGATTTTCCTGTTCCACGAAGGTGGATTCAGTCTCGTTAACTCAAGCCAGACTTGCGACTCAGGCTAAATGCGCGCGGCCGCTTTAGGTGAAAAGCCAGCACGTATCGATGGCAGAGATCCTGATTCTCTAACGGCATTGATTGATTAATTGATTTAAGACTTTATTGACAGATTGCAATACGGCTCAATCGCCTCGCCGACAAGTTAAATGCGTTATCTATAGGCTAATTTTAAGTCCCTCATTACCTCAATCAATCAGATTATATTTCTTTAAACTTGCCTGCTGGATTGAATAATCAAATGAGATCTTGCTAGCGAAAATAATTAGTTAACTGTTATACAGAATTACGATACGGCTCTCTTACCCATTGATTGATGTATAGTCAATCTTTAACTTATCTCCAATGTGGTCTAACGGGTTGTTCTTTTGACTTTCACACAGACGACCGGGGTTCGAGACCCTAGTCGTCTCCTTCTTTTTGCAATATAGGAATAATTCAATTTGGTGCACGTTGAGAGCTATATAAAGAATGACATCCTCAATGCATGTAGATTTATAATATTTTAACTTAAAACCAGGCTACTTTGGCGTATAATCATTAATATTATATTCAAAAAAAATCATATTGGAAACACCGGGTTTTGAACACCGGTCGCTGGGTTGGCAGGCTTGAGCACTACCGCTGCACCACTGTGCCAGATGGGATAAATTCATTGTTTATACATTAATGAATGAGAGACCCGTGTTTAGAATATCCTTTGTTTTGAATGAAGTTTATCTCTTTATCCTCATTCATTAATGTGACGTCAACGGCTCATTCAATTTCTCAAATCCGTCAAACAGCGCATCTCATCAGCCATCTTAATCCCAGTTACAATTAAAATAACCACATAATGTGTACATCGCACGAGCGAGCGCCACCGTCGCCACGGTATATATAACGTGCATTATTTAGGACAAAGTGAATTTAGTATCAGCATTTTGGGTCTATTTTACATTTCAAAAGACCCCTCTGGAAGAATGGAGCACAAAAACGTAATTCAGAATGGTGTAACGCAGATCCTAGGCTGTGGGAATAATTTCAGGAAACGAGCTGTCACTTTCTTTGCGGGGGCGTGGCTCTGCGTGATCCGGCTAACTTGAACTTGAACTCTGCTTTCGACCAGGCTCAAACTTTTGGATCTGTTGTCATGGTGATTTGGAAAATCCACGTACATGGAACCGGAAAGTCCGGCTAACTCAGTTATCCAGTTAAAGTTATCCGGCTAACTCAGTTATCCAGGTACAAGAAACAGGGCCCAGATGTTTAGCAGTTGAGGTATTCCCTACTATAAGCCAAATGGTGAAGTACAATTACACAAAATTCCAAGATAAGATCAAATATGACTTTGACAGGTGGTCCAAACTTAAAAACTCAGTACAGGCACGAGTATCAATAGTTAAGATGGATGTTTTACCTAGAATCAACTTCATTAGCTCAATGTTACCGTTACCCCCTCCTGATGGTTACTGGAAAAAATTACACTCCACCGCATATACATTTATTTGGAATAACAAACCTCCACGAATAAAAAGATCCACTGCACAGAGAAACAAAGCCGACGGAGGTTTGGCATTTCCAGATTTTTACCACTATTTTAAAGCGTACTCTTTAAGACCACTGACAACCTGGTTTGACTCCCAAGCATCTGTATCCTGGAGAAACCTAGAAGAAAATATAGTAGCACCACATAGACTGCAGGACATAGTATACACCATATTATCAATTAAGCAATGCGAATTGAAATTTGGCCCCCTTATTACACATGTGATCCAGATATGGCGTGAAACACAAATAAAATATTCTAACCAACATAAATGGCATAGCCATACTCCCCTATTCAATAACAATGCACTCCTTATTTGAAAACGACCTATAAGATACCCCAAATGGGAAAAGCAGGGCATACACACATTGGGAGATGTTTACAACAAACAGGGTTTTTGTAGCTATCAAGATATACATAAAAAATTTAACCTCACCAGTTCTACATATTATTTTTACGCACAGTTATTGGATTGTTTGAAGGCTCATGGAGTCCCATTAAGGATACCAATTGAGCACCACAGTATATTGTATGGTAACTCAGTTACTTCTATTCTGCATCGAACATTGTACATATGTATATACTGAACACTGTGACTTCTATTTTTACTTCTATTTTTACATGCTATACTATTTTATTTCATACTTATCTTGTCTAGCACAGTCTCTGGAGCATAACAGTAAGAAGCATTTTGTATAAAAGTATTCTGTACTTCTGTATGACAACTATTAAAGAAACTTGAAACTTGAAAACTAGAGAGACTTCAAGTCAAGTCAAGTCAAGAGTTTTATTTGTCACGGCATACGAGTATACAATGAAATGGGGTGGTCTTGCCCGCAACGATGTGCATAATTCAATAGTAATAACATATAATAGAATCCAATAGAACGACATTGTGCAATAAAACAAGTAAACAGAGTAGGGCATATCGGTATATGTACATAAGTTATTTACAGAGCATGGTAGGACATGCTAGGTCCTGTGGTAGTGCAATACACTGTTAGCTACGGATGAGGCACTGGGTCTTTATGTACATGCTATATTATACAATCTCAAGTTATACTATACTATTCTTAAAGTGACCTTTCCTTAGTGTGGGCGTGTGCAGCATGAGTGTTTGCTTGCTCATGTTAAAGTGGCTGCTAGTGTGTGAGCGTGTACAGTGTGTGTGTGCTCATGTGTGCTTGTGTGTGGAGAGTTCAGTGTTCATGGCTCTGATGGCCTGGGGGAAGAAGCTGAGCCGAAGTCTCTCTGTCCTAGTAGCTGATGTTCGCAGGCATCTGCCTGACCTCAGCAGCATGAACAGGCTGTTGTTGGGGTGGTGAGGGTCTTTCATTATTCTGCAGGCTCTGGATTTGCACCTCTTGTTGTATAGAACCTACAGGGGTGGTAGTGCAATACCCGTGGTACGCTCGGCTGAGCGCACCACTCTCTGTAGGGCCTTCTTGTCCTGTGCCGTGCTGTTTCCATACCAGGCAGTGATGTTTCCAGTCAAGATGCTGTCTACAGTAGGCTTGGGCGGTACCCTTATTTTCAAACCGGCAAACCTTTATGTTATAATACCCCGGTGCACGGTATTCGACGGTATGACTTTCATTTTCATCAGCGGGGGGGGGGGGGGGGGGGGGGGGGGGGGGGGGGGGGGGGGGGGGGGGGGGGGTTACGTGTTACCAAGTAAACAAATCATCGTCAGCTCTCAGAATGGTAGTCCCGCACCGGTAGAAGCCCGCACCGTTTTTAGCGTTAGCATCTAGCCTATAGCCAATGGCAGACTATTTGATTCCTTAAGGGCTAGAAATTGCCTGGGTTTTGGTCATATGCTCCCGAAATGCTCCCGGTTGTTTGGCTACTTCTATGTGCAGTGAAAACTACTCGAATGCTTTATAACCTAGTCATTGATTTAGTTCAGGGTAATCCAAGATTAGCCGCAGAGCTAACGCTACTTAACGTGAGCTAACGCTAGTTATTCAAGCTCAGTAGCTCACAGAGAGAGATAAACAGCTGACAGCGGATAGTACAGGACGGTACAAATACAATAAAAAGGCGGGTGGGGGCTGTTGTGTAAACCTTGTACTCTTTAGTTCACATATAATAAGAGACTGATTGCTCCACAAGGACCACAACAACACTGCTCTCGTCACAACGCTTTACGGTATTTTCACAGCACTGTCGCAACATTACCGTAAAACGTGAACACCGTTGTGACCCACTCGCTCCACTAGAGCGGTCTCGCCCTCTGCTGGCGCGTGTGTGCACTACACTCAGTGTGTGCACTACACTCAAAACTCCGTTTCACTGTTATAGAAACTGAAGCGCATCTGTGATTTTGACGGTGACGGACGGTATTGAAAATCAATACCGTAGGTATTTCTAAATACCCTGGTATACCTTAATACCGTCATACCGCCCAAGCCTAGTCTACAGCTCCGGAGTAGAAGGACTGGCGTATCTTCCCAGATACTCTGAACTTCCTTAACTGTCTCAGGTGGTAGAGGCGCTGCTTCGCCTTTTTTACGACTGAGTCTATGTGTGTCCATGTCAGATCCTCTGAGATGTGGACCCCCAGGTACTTAAAGCTGCTCACCCTGTCCACTTGATGACCACTTAGCGCAATGACTGGAAGTGGGTACGGACCGGCTAGCCTAGCTAGGTCAAAAGTAATGTAATACACTTTCCAACAACTCCAAAACTGTCTTATTTAATGTCTTAATGTTGTGACTTGTGTATTACCATGTGTAGAAATAACAATATAAGAAATGAGACATTGTAATTTTCGAAGCAGATACTGTACATAGTCTTTATATTATTGATGAACAACCGCTGGGCACAGTGATTCACACAGCAACTGATTCTACAATATATAGGTTAGCTAACAATAGATGGATAGATAAATCATAACTTTACAATCATGGGTCATAGGTGTGTTGTAAACAGTTGCGATAATTAAGCATTGGCAGAAAACAGAGTCTATCAATGTTATGTTTCATAGAATTCCAAGCAACAATCTGGACCGGATGAGACTATGGCTAATATCTCTGAACATAGATCCCAACACACCAATGGAGATAATCAAGAAGACATTTTGCTCAGAGAATTTTGTACAAGATGACTATTTTGAAAAAATTCAACTTTCATCCCGAATCAAGAAACTTTTCCTGAAGAATACGGCCATTCCATCATTCAGCATCACACAGAGAGGACAAAGTGAAAGTGGAACACCTGTGGCTGTGGTAAGTGTGGTTGGCTTTTATGTTACCAGATGGAAGCACTACATAATTATTGTTTATTATTGAGACTGAACGGACTAGTAATCCCCAGGTAGTGTGGTCATGATACCAAAAACCTAAAATATCAGGAAATGGTATATAGTATTAGATGACAGAACATGGAAAATAATTTTTTAAATGATTTGTATTAACACTTTCTCCGCCAAAAACGTCATATAACGGGTTTCAAGTTCATGCGAATTCTGCCAGATCACGGCGTACAACGTTATTCTGATCATATTTCATATTTTCGCCATGGTATTCATATTTCACTCACGGATCCTTGTCTGATGCTGTCTGAGCCGGCACAACTCTGCAACGCTTCAATACAGCCACCTGGTGGCTGATCGGCGAGTTGCCAAACTGGATATGCCCGTTGGAGCTCGGTCCGTCCCCTAAATCTGTCCGGCCACTCGTTTATCATCCCAGGACTCTAGCCACACACCGTGGATATGGATCGCTGCCATAACTCAATAATCCACATGATTTTGGCTGTTATTATTATCATACAAACCGGAAATGGATCGCCTCGATCCCCATCACATAACTGGGATCTGTTTGCTCCAGTATCATCGCCCAACGCTAAGAGGAAGCTGCCGTGAGTTTTAGCATTTTTTTTTATTATTCTCCATACAAACTGCTCTGATCTATATATCACCCATACTACATGAAGCATTTAACGACGATCACGGAATTATAAACGACCCCCCCCCCCCCCCCCCCGTTCACCCACGCATGATCAGTCATAACGTTTAGGACCATGTACGGTTGACATTTTTAATATAGCGTCGATCGGTATCAAACGGCATTTGATAATCTAATATATGCATTTATGCCTATATCTCACGTTATAGGAATTACTGCAGAAAACGATAAAAACATATTTATACTCTAGACGGTATTTTCGTATGAATGTGTGAATGAAAAAGTAAAACGTTCCTACATCCTGAACGATAGATAATCGATGTTGAATGGGCCATAGTAATGTCAATTTAGCAATACAATTTAAAAAGTTATAGCCCTGCAAAGAAGGTAAACATCTCCATAGACTTACAGTGCTGGCAGTGATCAAACATTGATGGATATAAGCGTGGCAGTTAATGTGTTAATAACATTTTATGTGTTGACGCTGTTGAAATGTAATTTGAAATAATACAATTATTATTTTACAGCTGCTGAGCTATCCCCTGTGCTGGCACAAGCACTAACATAGTGTAGAGTTAATCCCCATGTGTTATTATGTGTTATCTCTCCATTCTACTCTACACTATATTAGTGCTTGTGCCAGCACAGGGGATATGATTATAAAAAAAAATTACTATATATACATATGTAAATCAATATCTTCCTTTTGAATAAAATAGGCTCAGGAATCAGTCAAGTCCTGGCTTCAGGCAGAATCACGAACAGACAATGTGGAAAATGCCTTGGTGTGTGTTCAGCCGACACTGTTGACACGCCCACTATGCAAAGCGTGCACTCTCTCACACACCCACACTGCTTCGGTCACGCATCCACTCAACTCATGGAAAATATGGTATCAGGTATTATTCTAAAAGTATTGACACTAATAAAACATTGGACTGTTTTTAATGGCTGGTTATCGCAATACTTTTCTAGTATCGGTGTGTCGTGCAACCCCATGTATCCCCTTGTTGAGTACAACCGGATTAGAATCAGGCTGAGGAGCTAACGTTGTTATCTTTACCTGTGAGCAGTATACTATAAATAACGTTCACTTGCCCAGTTAGCTAGCTGATTGGCGTTACATGACTAGAAAAGACTAGACTACCGATAACATTTTATGCTGTTACCTCAGGAGTTAATCAGTATTATGACCAAAGAAAAGTGCATGCAATGGCTCAGAATCGAAGAGGCAAGTATACATTTTTTGTAGTTTTATTAACGTTTGCTATAGTTTTGCTGTAGCTTATCCAAAGCAAATTTGTCTGGTGCCATTACTTTTCCTTTATTCCAAAGTATTTCAATACTTTTATCTAATAGGGTATTATTGTTTCCGTATGCATTTGAATGGGTAGGGTGTTGGATCCGCTATAATTAATTGCCTTCCAAATGTAATTTCCTCTTCATGTATGTAATTCTGTAATTTATCAATCAGGGTGTGGTGAGTGACGTCCAGCAATAATCAAACGTGGAGGGTGTTTCCAGCCTTTTTGCAGGTTTACCACATTCAACCCCCAAGGAAGGCTGTGGTGCTGAAGAGCCTACTGCAGAGTGCAGCCACCCACTCACTCTGCAGCTGACTAGTCCTGTGACTAGTGACATGGATAATGGATATCTTGCCCTTCAAAAAAGTAGACCAAAATAAAAAAGACCACCTTGCCTGGCAAAGATGATTCAATATTAACTCATTGACTGCCAAACCCGAGATAAGTCGGGTTTCGCCGCCAACGGTTGAGCGCCATACCCGAGAATTCTTGGGTTTTGATCTTTTGATCCCTGTTCTACACACTCGGCCGGAGCTCCCTGAGTCTCCCTGGCACAGCTGCCTACGTTTGAATTGCAATGATAATCGAATCTCGCCAGGTGGCAGTATCACCTACCTTATGAACATGCATGGGCCAGCTTAGTGCCAGCCCTACAGCCCCCAAACAACTAGGGACTCGTTGCGAGCAGCAGTGAGCAGGACACGTTCGACAATCGCCTAGAGCGAACTATTGGATTTTATGAAAAAGACTAAATGGATTATATGGATGATGATTATGGACAATAAGGTGCGTTTCCACCAGACTATGTTGGACTATGTTGGACTCAGCACTACTGGTAAAACGTAAAAAAAAACTATAATCAAACCGACCGATGAGGAAACCTATTGGGCTCCATGGTATAGTCTGACCCGAGCACACAATAGTAACCTGCAATGCAATGGCGAGCGAACTATTGGATATTATGAAGAAGACAAAACAGATTATATGGATGATGATTATGTATGATAAGGTGCGTTTCCACCAGACTATGTTGGACTATGTTGGAAACCATAATCAAACCGACCGATGAGGGAACCTCCGTCTATAGTCTGGCCAAAGCAGATGAAGAAGATGGATGAGGGCTACCTAACGTTATATGTATCGATCCTGTTCTGATTCAATACACTTTTGAACTCGAAGTGAAAAATGGAGTACCTCTAAAACAAAGGTAACGTCTATTTTACGTGTACTTTACCGAAACTCCATCATAAAACATGCGTTTGTATGATCGCAGCGTCGGATAAACGACCACCCCCCCCCCCCCCCCCCCCCGGGCTTTGTGAAGAAACAAGGTCATGTGTTTACCTTTGACCTGGCAATAATATAGGTTTCAAACGAGCAGCCGTAAGATTTGCGCATACGCTGCACAAAACACACTTTATCTCACAATCTAGAAAAGCAGCCTGGATTATTTTGAAACGGGACAATGTTTATCTTGGGATTGTGAACGAACAAGGGTATGTAGAAATAAACTCTTTTTTACATGTTGGACTATAAATAGTTGTCTGTCAAATGAGCCATACTATTGTCTCCATAGCTATAATATAGAATATACAATAGCTCCGCAAAGATCGTGAAATATCGTGAAAATGGTCAAAAAAAGCTGCCGCCAGGCAGTACAGATGGGGAAAGAGCGTGGCAGTCAATGAGTTAAGGTACTGTAAACAAGGTAATATATTGTGATTCTTTTCTTAAATTACTAATATCAATAATGATCAATATATCATCTATATTTTCTTACACCCCCTACTTACATGTGTGTCTTGTACCAACCGAGACCACACACCGTCAGGTAAGGTGATCTTTTTTTGGCTGTTTTCGGTTCTTGTTTTACAAAAAATATACATTACAAACTACATGTTTTATATTCATTAGATATGTTATTGTGGGAAGGCTATCCCAGGCAACAACAAGAGGGTGCAATGCAGCTGTGAGCCGTCAAGCTAAGGGTGGTATTACCAAACTGCTAAAGTGACCCCATGCTCTGTGCTTGTAATGTAATTACTGGCCTGTCCTTTTTTGTTTGTTGTGGGTTTTTTATGTTTTATGATCTTACTTAGTTGCAACTTAGCCTTTTATGTTATACCAGTATGAGTGCACTGTTGATCACTTCAGGTAAGTTCAGGCCTATACAAATCACAACTGAATTTATTTTTTTCAAGATTGCACTCATGGTGGTATAACAGGCCTGCAATTATATAGCTTATAGATCATAATCATAACAGATTAATTTAGATTTTCTCACTTCTCACTTTCTCACATTATGTTTCAAAAGCAGTCGAAGCAATGGATTTCCCGACCAATGTATAAGGAGACAACACAAAAGTGATGACCCGAGTGATCCACAAACGGTTGAAAACCATAGTCAAATTTTGACACTCCTCATCACATGTGAAAGTCCCTTGTGTGGCTGCCAACATTGCCCTACTTCCAAAACCCAGCAAGGAGGATGTCTGGCTGCCAACATCGCCCTACTCTCAAAACCCAGCAAGGAAGACATCTGGCTGCCAACATCACCCTATTCCCAAAACCCAGCAAGGAAGATGTCATAATAGCACACACATCACCCTACTTCCAAACCCCCGCAATGGGGATGTCATAACAGCACACATATCGAGGTTCAAAGGCTCATGAGGGGGATAATTATTGTGATCGTTGTAACCTGTGAAAGTAATTTCCACACTCGCACACATGTAGGCGACAGTGCTAACCACGGTGCCACCCAAAGTTCCTTTCACACTTCCTAACCCAACTCCCAACTCCCTTATCGACAATATTCTGTTGTTGTTGCTTTTTGTCTGATATACTGTACTGTAGAGCCTTTCACTTTCCCAACCCAGTCACACCTGTGCAAATAGCCTGGTTTCCCCAGGAGTGCTGGTTCACACCTGTCTATTTCCCCCCAAACTACATTACGACCTCATACTCATTCATCATTGTATTGTTGCATAATGCTTTGCATATTGTAAAATAAATTACAGTATTTCTCAGTTTGTGACAATTCTATCCATTTGTGCTAACCTGCCATGTGTACTAATTTATGAGTTCTACAGTCAATTGTCTTTGATCACAGATATTTACTACACAGCATATGGTCACACAACCAAATTAATTTAACATTTATTTATTTGGAAATAAAATGTAGATGTTGCAGGCAGGCATTGTGCTAATCTGCCATGTGTCGTGTACTCTTCTGCAGTTACATGTCTTTGTTCACAGATTGTTACTACACAGCATGTAATGACACAACAAAGCTGTAATCAAACGTTTAGTTTGAAAGTAGGCTGTCTTTTATAGTTTGATTGATTGATTGATTGATTGAAAACTTTATTAACAGATTGCAGAATGGGTACAATACAGTACGGCTCAATACACACAATTGTTAAGGGGATGCAGACCAGAGAAATACTTTCGTCTTGTTTACATCAGGGTCCCCCATTTTCTATTCATCGTGACATGTATGACATACACGACATACAGATATACAGTACTGCTACATCTATACATTTATGACATACCAGATTTACAAATACAGTACTGTTTGTGATACAAAAAGAGTCTAAAAAAGAGAGTATATACATTTGACAAAGAAACTGTACATTGGAGGAGGTTGGGTAGGTGCGGTGGGGGGGGGGGACTGTACATTGGAGGTGGTGGGGTGGGGGTTGGGTAGGCGGGGTGGGGTGGGGGGGGGGGGGGTAACTGTACATTGGATTATCGACGAAACCTTACTTGGTCCCAAGAAGAGGGTCTCGTGTATTATTGGGTTAGGACATTTACTGTACATTGGAGGGGGTTGGGTTAGGACATTTACAGGGGCCAGTTTCGAATTGCAGTCTCCCGTAGGTGCTCTTTGAGAGTGGTTTTGAAAGTGGGTAGTGATTCACATTCCTTTACAGCTGTGGGTAGGGCGTTCCACATTGATGTGGCATAATTGCGAAACGTGTTTAGTCCCTTGTTTGAGCCGAATCTGGGTTTAACATGATTTGTGGAGCTCCCTCTGGTGTTGTGGTCGTGGTATTCACTGACCTTTGGGAAGTATTTTGACATGTACATGGGTACCTTAGTTGTGTAGTGTATCTTGTAGACCAGGCCCATTGCAAGTTGCTGTACTCTGTCGTCTACTCTAAGCCATCCTAGGTTGTCAAAGTGGGCAGGGGTGAGGTGGGTTCTAGGAGTAAGGTCAAGCAGTAGTCTGACCAGTTTGTTTTGTGATGTTTGTAATTTTGTTTTTAGCGCCTTTGAGGTGCTTTGGTACCATGAGGTGCAAGCATAGTCGTATGGGCTCTGCTGAGTTTACATTCATTTACTGATACATTGCACGCTCTGATCTATAAAAAGTCTTGTTGTTAGTGCAGATGCCTGCTGGCCATTTTCATTTGAAACTGTTGAAAGTCACCATCTGACTGCAATACATTTCTTGTTAGCACATGAAAACCCAAAGTATCTGCAACATTAGCCTTTAGAACGAGTGTGCTTACTGTTTTTCATCATTGATTTTCCATAATTTAATCGGCCTGCTATTCTGATACAATTCAGTATGCTGAACGTTTTTGCTATCCCAAGCACACCCCATTCCAGGGGGAATCAGTTAAGCAAGCTTTACTGTACAACCTTGTAATGTGGGGATGATGGAGGTCGGGTTGAGGGGCTGCTTGATTTCTCCAGTGTTCCAGGAAAGGAAACACACCATTAGCTACCAAGGCAGCAGACAGGAACCGGCTGGAGGGCACCTGTCTCTGCGAGCTGCAGTGGATTTACAACATCTGCTCCATGCAGGAGAGGATGCCATCTCTGCTCACCAATACTTGATTCATTATTTCAGACGTGGGGAATGAGGCAGCTAACAGTAATTGCTAATCCTATGCAGAGCAGAAGGGAAGCAGGAGCCCTGACCCACGTGCACATTGACACCCTTACGAGAGGCAGGAGTTTAAATCCTTGTTCAGTTTTTGCACTGCCTGTGTAACTGAGGGGTACAATTCCCTGACTGTATTGTTAGATATGGTATTTAATACCACTACCTCTTGTACTTTAACTTCTGGCCATCCAGTACATGATATAAGTATGATGAACACTTTCCCACCTGATGAAACGAAGTCCACACAAATGTACAAATCGAATATTTAATATAGCAAAAGGTATATACAACGTTCACTTGTTTACACTTATGATTTGAAATATGCACTTGTATGGCAAATGAGTATTCGTAGGTAAATCAACATTGAATGTCCAATCTCTGGTTACGCAGGGAGTAAGTATACAACCTGGATATTTAGGAAACTATAGCGATGGTACTTAAATGATTATAGCTGGATACACTAAAGGGGGGGGGGGTGTCCCGCTGGTTGTAAGACAGTAGGAGGGGGGGTTAGAGAAGCCGCTGGCGGTATCCCATCTGGCCGACGATTTCTTGGGAGAATTCAAAGTCTTGAACACGGTGCCCACAGAACCTCGGTCCGCAGACGAATACAGCTGGACCCTCTGGTGGACGGTAGCTGCCGGTCCACAACGGAGAGACGTGAGGCGACCTCACTGGTGTAGAGCGCCGTCTCACCTGGAGTCCTCTCCGGGGGGTAGTTCCAACACTCCGCAGTGTTGGCCGTTATCCATGGAATAATCAAAGCACCCAAAGCATAATCCAAGCCGTGGAAGGCTCGCCGTCGTCCGGGTAGAGTAATCCAATATACAGGTCCAGTCGCCCTGGCCCGGAGCTCCTCGGATGCAAGCACCACTAGGGGTCTGCCCAGCCTGGTTAAGCGTCCAGATAACGTCAGGAACGATGGGGGGTACTGATAACTTTAGAACTCTAACCGAACGATGCACCATACATAAATAGACTATTATTAGCTTAATAGAATACGTCCAACTCGACGGTATAGTGCCAAACTATGACTATTCAACTATTAATCCACACGATATCTCAATGCCTATTCTGAGGCCAAGTAGGCCCTACTACACCACACGTGCGTCGTGGGTGAGGCTTCGCGTCTGTCACTCTGTTGGAGGGTAAAGAACTGGACTAAAAAGAAAGTTCTACTTTACTTGCGCCATATATATATGCGCTATGAACAAATAGTACCATTCGTATTTCGCCAGACGTATTCCTACGCGGAACCGGGGCTTGCCACGACATGTTGGGCGGCACAATTGAACTTGAACCTAGGGGTATGGCAACCTGGCGCCAGGTTCTCGTCCAATGGTAGAATGAAACTATTATGGGCTGTTTAGTAGACTAAAGGGATATTCAGTGCATATTGTACAAGGAATATACAGGGGATATCAAACGATATACAAACACTATTTAAATATATATATATAAATAAATATATATATTCGGTTTAATCTGATCCTTCACAACAGCCGCCCCCTAATTAGTCCCACCTAATTAGCTAAGCAGAGACAGATTAACCGCACTGTCTACCACTCAAGGTCCGCTGTAAGGGTCAGTCAACTCACAAAGTCATGGGGTCATGGTCATCATCGATAGTATCTGGGAGTCGGGGCAGTTCTATGAGCCTCGCCACGGGTCGTGTGTAAGTGCGCCCTTGGACGAGTACTTCAGCTGCTCGGACCTTGCCATCGGCACCGGTGATCACTTTGCTTACGCGGCCAGCCGGCCACATAGCTCTGGGTAGTGACTTGTCGATAATCATGACGACTGTTCCTTCTGTCAAATTGTCTCTCTCTTTTACCCACTTCTGGCGGGTCTGTAGAGACGGTAGGTAGTGGAGCAGTCTGCTGTCTGATGGGACGGGGTTTCCTCCCTGTAGACAGTCTAGCTCATCGGGGAACGAGTCTCTCTGGGCTCGTTGTAGTAGAAGAAGTTCTGCTTCTTCGTAGTCAGCTGCTGACATGTCAGTGGTGGACTGAATCTCTGGGTGGTGCCGCAGGAATGTTCTTTGCTGCGCACTCTCTAGGGTAATGCAGTCATCTATGTTGGGGTCTGTGGAGGCGACTGTGCTCAGTCCACAGAACATAGGTTTCTTGTTCTCAGCCTCCTCGTTACTTGCTTCCCGTGGGGTGGGCGTAGGCCACTCTCCTTCCGGGAGCTTGAGGAATTCTGGTCCGTCACTGTAGATGTTGCGACGGGTTAGGTCATCCAGAGACATTCCCCGGGTGATGACGTCAGCTGGGTTGTGTTTGGTGTCCACATACCGCCAGCTCGCTGCTTCTGTTAACTCTTGAATGTCGGTGACTCTGACTCCCACGAAGACTTTGTATCTGCATGAATCAGACTTGATCCATGTGAGTACTGTCGTGGAATCTGACCACAAGATTGTTCTGTGCACCGGAATGGTGAGTTCACGTTGGATTAACGTGGCTAGATGCGCTCCTGCTAGGGCTGCGCAGAGCTCTAGACGTGGGATAGATTGTTGCTTACGTGGGGCTATTCTTGAGCGGGCCAGGATGAAAGCAGTGTGTATCTTTCCTCCCTTCTCTTGGGCACGCAAGTAGGCCACCGATCCATAGGCTACTTCGGAGGCGTCGCTGAAGACGTGTAGATCAATCTCGCATGTCTCTGGCCTCACTGTGGATGGGAAGTAGCTGCGGCGTATGTTGACGCCTGGGAGTGAGCGGAGTTCCGTCTCCCACTCTCTCCATGTTGAGGCAAGGTGTGCGGGTATTGGGTCGTCCCAGCCCTGGTCCTTGTCCCATAGTGCTCGTACAATCCTCTTTGCCCTGGTGGTGTAAGGTAGAATACATCCCAACGGGTCATATTGTCTGGCGAGTGTTCTGTACACACTCCGTCTGGTGGTCGGTATCACCGTCGACCTTCCCTGCTCTGGAGCCAAGGGTTTGTGTCTATAGTGGAGCGAGTCTGTTTTGAAGCGCCAGACTAGTCCTAGTGTCATTTCTTGGGCTTCTCCTGGGATGGTCGCCATCCAGGTCTCGCTGCTGGCAGCCTTGTCCGCGGGGGAGAGGCTGCGCAATACGTGTGGGTCACTGCTGGCCCACTGCCTGAGATCAAAGCCGCCTTTGATCAGGGAGGCGCGTAACTTGATTAGGAGAGCCTCGGCTTCTTCTTGAGTCGAAACGCTTTGTAAACAGTTGTCCACGTAGAAACTGTTCTTCACACTGTGTTGGACCTATTCATCTGCTGTTGGGTCCTCTGCGACCTCTGGGTTGAGGTTGCGCAATACTGGGGGGTCGCTGCTGGCCCGCTGCCGGAGATCAAAGCCGTCTTTGATCAGGGAGGCGCGGAGCAGCGCACGACGTCGCCAGTCAATTTTCTTCTCGACATGCTGCAGGAGTGTGGTGTCTCCTTCTGTCGCTCTGGAGTGGAGGCAGCTAGTGGCTGCTGTTCGGTTGAGAGATTTAGCGAGGGGGCCTTGTAGTGTCCACCCTAGGCGGGTCTCGACTGCTGCAGGACAGCCTCGGGGTCCTGTATGGACCCGGTCAATCGGGACTATGAGTTCTGCATGGTCGGAGCCTATCAGCAGGGTCGGGGTAGCGCCGTCTATGAGCGGGATAGGTAGTTGTCGCAGGTGCACATATTTATCCATCAACTTGGCGATAGGGTAGGTGTACTGCGATAGTCCTATTTCTTGGCTGGTGAAAGCATTTGTAATCCTATACCGTCGCTCTGGCTGCCCGTTTGCTGCGATAGTGAAGGAGACATTCTCGCCCTTTATCGTCTTTAAATCTCTTCTTATTGTCCGAATCGTCATTTGGTTCTCGCTCCCCCGCAGTCCCAGCTGGGCCGCAGCGGACGCGAGCAGAAGGGTCTTCTCTGACCCGTCATCAAGGACGGCGTAAGTGTCCATGACTTTATCTTGGTAGCTCAATGTCACACGGACTACCTTTAAGAGCACTTGGGCGCCGCTGCTGCTGGCGGGGTCAATGTACATGACACTTGCCTTGGTGCCGCTCGATGGTGCAGGTGGAGGCCGTCTTCTGTTACTTTCGTGTAGTATATCTAGATGGGCTCCATCGCACCGACTGCACCTTTTCTTTAGGCGGCATTCGGCTGCCATGTGTGGCCGCGCACATCGGTAACAGCGCCTGTTGGACTTTATCCATTGACTCACTTCTTCTGCATTCATCTTTGTGAATAGGTCACATTGTGACAGCCAGTGTTCTTTCTCACAGTAGGGACACGCTATCTTCCACTTCTCTTTTCTCGAGGGGGTGCTGTGACTCTTACTGCTCGGTACTGACTCTGATTGGTGCATGACAGTCACCGATCTTCTTCCATCATTTATTCTCCTGGGTCCCTCTCTGGAGCTTGGCGTGCTCCGCCCGAATGTATCCAGTCGTAAGCTGCTGACTTCTCTCGCCAGGAAGTCGGCTAGATCAAGGAGGGATGGTTCGGGGCCGTTGGGATCCCGGTAGTCTCTCTGCCGCCTAAAACGCTCCTGTCTTGCGGGTGGCAGCTTCTCCAAAATCCTCTCGACGTTAGAGTTGGCGTATAGCTCATGCATGCCCTTTTCCCGTTGCGCTCCCAGCATCCCTACCAGGGACTGCACTTTGATTGACAGGTCGTCTAATGAGCGATTGTCTGTGGCTGGGGGTAGGCGATCAATATGCCTTATCTCTTGGATTACGTAATCCCATATACGTCCATATCTCTGGTCCAGCGCCGCTAGGGCCGCTGTGTATGGTGTCGAAGAGGTGGCATAGGCTAGCGCTATATTGTGCGCTCGCGGTACTTTCAGGTGCTTCAGTAATATTGCATACTTGTGGCGTTCATCAGCGACATCCACCATCATTGTCTCTAAGCACATCCGGAGCTCCGTGTACTGTGCTCGACTCTCATAGGCGAAGTCTGGAAATGACGGCGTGGCAATGTATGACGCCGTGGATGGCTGATACATCGGCGAGCGTTGGGGGAGAGACCTCCTGGGCGAGTCCCCTCTTGCGCCTCGCTGTGGGCTGGTACTGACAGGGTACCATGGCCCGCTGGTCCAGGTGCTATTCCTCGGGGCTGGTCGTGCGTCGTGCTCACCCGTGAATAGAGTCGGGGGTCTGTAGCGCAGCGCCGCGGGGGTATAGCCTGGACTGTACTGGACCTCCTGGTCCGGTGGAGTACTGTGCTGTCGTCGGGCTTGGTTCTCCTCCTCTCCCTCTTCTTCCTCTATCAGATCTTCCAGATCCTGTAATCGTTTATTTAGCTTCTCCGCAGTGTATGCCGCTCCTTCCTTGTAGCTGGGTCTCACTGGGACCGGTCTGGGAAGGGGGTCTGCGGGGGGTATAGGCTCGGTCTGTTGGTCAAGTTCAGGATCGCTTGCTCGTTGAGGAGACGCTGCCCTTGACTGTTGTCTCGACGAGTTCCTTGAACCCCTGGCGGAGGGAGAGGGTGTTGCCTTGCGGATCAGCTGCTCCATTAGCTGCGCTTGTAACTTGTCGCGCTCGACTTCGCGCTTGGTGAGATCTGCTTCTCGTTGGGCACCGGCAGCGGCGCGCTGGGCGTCGGCCCGGTCTCTTGCCATATTCTCTTCCGTCTGAAGGCGTCTCATCTCCAGGCGTGTGCGCTCTTCTTCGCTCCGTTGTTGCGCTTGGAGTTGTTCGCGCTCGCTAAGCGCCTGTGCTTGGAGTTGTTCGCGCTCGCTAAGCGCCTGTGCTTGGAGACGATCGCGTTCACCCTGAAGTCGATCGCGTTCGGTAGAGGCTGTCAGGCTGACGAGGAACGCCTGTTGTAGCATCCTCTCCGCTTCGCTGGGGGAAGGCGGTTGTGGAGGTGAGCCGCTCCTGCGTGAGCCGCTCCTGGGGGTACTCGTTGTGGAGTCCTGGAGCTCTATCTCCTCGGCGCTCTCCTCCTCTTCTTCCGTACAGAGTTCTCTCTCTGTAGGGTTGTCTTCCTCCCGGGGGTGGTCAGGGACTACTTCTTCGGTAGTGGCGGGGGGTAAAGGCATGTCCGCTCCCTCCTGGTCCCCACCGTGAGCTTGGTCAGTTACATTAGGACCTACTAGGGCCTCTGTGGTCGGGGAAACCTGGTCGTTAAGGTCAGACATAATTTTACTTTCTACTTTTACCGCGTTTACCGTTTGTCGAAGGCTAGGTAGTTGACTGACAGTGTAATCCTCTAAGTACTGAGGTGGCTGTCGTCTGCGCCGCGGGCGTTCTAGGTTAGGAGGACCGTTTCGTGGAGTGTTCATCATAGGCCATTTCAATATTAATAACACTATATTAATATTACACTAGTTACCATCCGGCTCGAAGGACCAATTGTAACTGAGGGGTACAATTCCCTGACTGTATTGTTAGATATGGTATTTAATACCACTACCTCTTGTACTTTAACTTCTGGCCATCCAGTACATGATATAAGTATGATGAACACTTTCCCACCTGATGAAACGAAGTCCACACAAATGTACAAATCGAATATTTAATATAGCAAAAGGTATATACAACGTTCACTTGTTTACACTTATGATTTGAAATATGCACTTGTATGGAAAATGAGTATTCGTAGGTAAATCAACATTGAATGTCCAATCTCTGGTTACGCAGGGAGTAAGTATACAACCTGGATATTTAGGAAACTATAGCGATGGTACTTAAATGATTATAGCTGGATACACTAAAGGGGGGGGGGGGGGTGTCCCGCTGGTTGTAAGACAGTAGGAGGGGGGGGTTAGAGAAGCCGCTGGCGGTATCCCATCTGGCCGACGATTTCTTGGGAGAATTCAAAGTCTTGAACACGGTGCCCACAGAACCTCGTCCGCAGACGAATACAGCTGGACCCTCTGGTGGACGGTAGCTGCCGGTCCACAACGGAGAGACGTGAGGCGACCTCACTGGTGTAGAGCGCCGTCTCACCTGGAGTCCTCTCCGGGGGGTAGTTCCAACACTCCGCAGTGTTGGCCGTTATCCATGGAATAATCAAAGCACCCAAAGCATAATCCAAGCCGTGGAAGGCTCGCCGTCGTCCGGGTAGAGTAATCCAATATACAGGTCCAGTCGCCCTGGCCCGGAGCTCCTCGGATGCAAGCACCACTAGGGGTCTGCCCAGCCTGGTTAAGCGTCCAGATAACGTCAGGAACGATGGGGGGTACTGATAACTTTAGAACTCTAACCGAACGATGCACCATACATAAATAGACTATTATTAGCTTAATAGAATACGTCCAACTCGACGGTATAGTGCCAAACTATGACTATTCAACTATTAATCCACACGATATCTCAATGCCTATTCTGAGGCCAAGTAGGCCCTACTACACCACACGTGCGTCGTGGGTGAGGCTTCGCGTCTGTCACTCTGTTGGAGGGTAAAGAACTGGACTAAAAAGAAAGTTCTACTTTACTTGCGCCATATATATATGCGCTATGAACAAATAGTACCATTCGTATTTCGCCAGACGTATTCCTACGCGGAACCGGGGCTTGCCACGACATGTTGGGCGGCACGATTGAACTTGAACCTAGGGGTATGGCAACCTGGCGCCAGGTTCTCGTCCAATGGTAGAATGAAACTATTATGGGCTGTTTAGTAGACTAAAGGGATATTCAGTGCATATTGTACAAGGAATATACAGGGGATATCAAACGATATACAAACACTATTTAAATATATATATATAAATAAATATATATATTCGGTTTAATCTGATCCTTCACAACAGCCTGGTTAAATCATTGTCACTGGAATCCTAACTTTAAATGGGTCAGTCTGGTTTATAAGAAACTTGTCTGATTTATCCTGAATTAAGAGTAATTTCAGTTCATCCAAAAACCACTTGTGCCTTTGTTTTTTGTTTTTTAATATTGGAAGCTGAAATTGTGAAATCTGTAAGCAATGCTACAGGGCAAGTCAAGAGGGAAGTCAATGAGGCATAAAAAAGAAAAGAAAATCCCAAGTCCTTCTGTCCACTTTACTACTGTTTGTTATGAAACCGTATGGGAGCTGGTACTGTAAGGTGCTACATGTAATTATTCAGAAAGAAACTTTATATCCCATGAACATCCACCTTCTCTGCTTACCGTATAGACTCTGAACGCTGCAATAAAGAAAAAGGTTTAAACACCTTTATTTCGAATTTCACCACGAAATAGCATTTTTTTTTCTTTTTTACTTTTTGCCAAAAGAGTGCCTTGGACCTTTTTTCTGTTTTGATAACTTGTGATACATTGCAGGGCTTTTGTTAAATTATATTTGATGTACTCTGTGCTACTCTACTACTAAGGAATACTTTGTGATTCTTGTAACATGTTTGTGGCACTTTGACATTATCTACCGGATGGTACACCATCTGGTATTTTGTGGTACAGATGTAGAGATGTATATTCCCATTGCATTACATGAAAAGTGTTTGTATCAGCTTTGTTGTTTGTTACTTCCACCAGGGAGATTATGTAATCGGTCCCATCTGTTTGTCTGTCTGCGAGTAAACAATGTACCTCGAAAAGTAATGGCCTGTTTGCCATTAAATTACATATTCATGACCCCAAGAGGAAGAAATAAATTTTTTCATTTTTGAACTTTTGTGTTCCCTAACAAAGAGCACCTTCATCACACGTATTTGAACTTCCGAGCACTGCAGTATCACAAGGTATATTGGAAATGATCATGCCACTAATATAATAAACTGGCAATACTGTAGCCTAAGAATTTATTATGTTATGGGAAACAATCTATTAGTTACAGGTTTATACAATATTATTATCAATTATTACACTTTGTTACAGTACATCTGTTTTGAAAGGTGTCTCAAATGGTCAGTATTAGCCTATGTAGTATTTATATTTTTTTCATTCAGCAATAAGTGCTACAGTTTGAGATCCTGCTTCTCGGATAGAAGATGATTTAGTGTATTTTAGCGGAAACAAATAATCTCCAGTAGTGGTTGCACTGTCCTGCAACGGTTGAGTGAGGAAGAGTAATGAGACGTTTCATAGACACAAACAGTCTATATGTAGTAGCTGAAACCCATATAAGGCAGTGGTGGATACATTTAATAGTATTAAGGGTCTGGAGCTATGTAGGAAATTACTTTAGGTAAATTACTTGCTCATCACCCTCGTGGAATGTGGAAGCTATGGTAGAAAAGCCTGTGTCGGAACTCCATGCTTTTGGCAGCAGTGTTGAGCCATTGACCTGCAGATGCCGTGGTCTGTATGGTAATGAACATGTTTTTTTATTTATTGTTTTTTTTACAGCATCACACACTCAATCTAGGGAAAGGAAGACAGCATCTGAGGCATCTGTATGGCAGAGCAAGCTGTTGCTTGACATTACCTGCCTCAATACTTGTGTACATGGCCTTTTATTCTGTGTGGAACACCTCTTTGAAGAGAGACAGCATATGGTGATGTTGAGTAAAACAATGGTCATGTTAAAGCTGATGCAGCTATCTTAAGTCATAGCCCTCACACCCGTCTACCTATGGGAAAATGGACGGGTTATTAAAAGACCGCTTCCAGCTTCGTCTGCGGTTCACACTTCACACAGGCTTTCTACCTTGAACGAGGTCTTCTTTTTTTTTTTTTTTTTTATCTTTTTCCCCCTCCATTTCCTCCGATTTTCTCCCATCCCAATGTTAGTCGTATGCCAATTCCCAGTCCCTTCCTGGTCGCTGCGCACTTACCCCCCACAGTCAGATCATCTGGGAGAGTGGAGGCTACCACATGCTTCCTCCGACACACGACACACCGCTTCTTTTCACCTGGCAGCGCGGATTCTCATCGAGAGGGCGTAGCGTGTGGGAGGATCCCCCTCAAGTCCTATCCGCGCTTAGCAGGCACCCCGACCGAACTGTAGGAGTCGCTGTTTACAACGACCCGGACCCACCCCGCCAGCTTCTCCCACCCTCTAATACAGCCAATTGTATTAGTGCAGATGGCCAGCCAAGCTGCCGCTGGTGACAACCCCGGAGCTGTGAGCTGGATTCGAACAGGCGAATCCAGCTCACAGCTCCGGGGTTGGTGACGAACGCAATCTCCGCTCGGCCACCTAACCGCCTTTTGAACGAGGTCTTCTAATATCAATTCCTCTCTTTGATAAGATGGGGGATTTGGAATTTTAAGCGGCAATTTAAGAAATGGAAAAATCACTTGCCAAAACTAGCTTAGCATCCGTGCATACTGATGCTTAAAATTACATTTCCTTTGATGGTTCTCGTCCTCGGAGCTAAAAACAAACAACTTCTGCAAGCTTGCAAGCTTTCTGGCAATACTCTGTTTTCATGATGTAAACGGAAACGAAGAACATTGTTTTTTCATTGTTGGAAAAAAAAAAGCTTCTCTTATTATTATAATTTTTTAAATGATGATAGCACTTGAGAAGTCTATTGCAAGACTACTGCCTAGGCAGACTACAAGACTTTTCTTAAAGGTAGAATCTGTAATGTCGTCAAACAGCGACCTCTAGGGAAAAGATGACAACATGGTACTGCACTTTGTTTACAGTTTTTGTTTTCGTCTGATTTGTGGACTAGTGAGCTCTACCAAGAGAGGTCTGGAGAAATGCACAGTATAATAAGTAGAAAACACTAAACTCCAAGCCACAAGTCGGACCAAAACAAAAAAGTTAACAAATTGCAATATCAAGCAGGGCTCTTTTGCCTAGAGGTCGCTGTTTGACAGCATTACAGATTATACCTTTAACTGAAGCTTGTGACTGAAAATGTGGGTGGGTTGAGTGAATGAGTAGTAGTCTGACTCACGTGATAGACTGTGGGTATAAGCATGCCATTAGCCGTCGGATTCTCCTCCCCTTCCGCTATCTGTGCAAGGGCACCATCACTGATTGTGATTGGTTTAAAGAAATAGAAAGAAGCTAGAGCATTTTCTTCAACTATACCAGAATGATAATAGGTTCTGCCAAACCTCTCTCCAGCGCTGGTACAGCGCTAACGTAGGGTGACCAAACATCCTCTTTTGCCCGGACATGTCCTCTTTTCACGCCCTGTCCGGGCCGTCCGGGGGGGGGGGTTATAAATTCATGATAATGTCCGGCTTTCACGGACCGTTTGCATGTACTTAAATTGACTGGCGCATTGCACAGAATACTACGGTAATCTGTTGCGTGTGTGACGTAATCCCTGAGAAGCCTTGTGGGCGGCTCTACAACTACGCTCACAAACAGAGGAAGAGAAAGGATACACGCAGAGGGGACAGCAGCTCACGTTCACAATGCCAAAAAAATTTACTTTTACAGATGAACTGCAGAAGAAATTCCAAATGTACCGACCCGTCAGAACAAATGGGAGGCGGAGTGCACCGTGTGCAAAGCTTGGACATGTGCAAGTTGAGAGTGTGTCTGCAAAGTTGACAGACTTATTTGTTAAACCCGGGAAAACAGAGGATGCTGTAAAGTAAATGCAGCGGAGGGAGGATGCGTTTGCATTTCATACTCTGAAACATCACAATCTATGGATTGCACAAGTGCCTTGCTAAAAAAGGCATTTCCAGACTCTGACACTGCCAAAAAGTTCAGTAGTGCGCGCACTAAATTCGAAGCCAGTTGTTATAGCGCCCCACTCGACTCTATTGATGTCGCACATGAAGCACTCAAATCAAACCACGGAGCAGTGAAAATATTCCCAATCATTCATAATACAGTACTTTGACTGGAAGAGGGGTGGGCATGCAAACAAAATGAATCGAGGTTAAATACATCAAATGAGACAGCAGAAACCATTGCACAATATCTCATTGAAACATGGCAAGAAAAAAACGATTTGTCTGAAAAATATATTTGTTAACTGGATTTTCTATTTTCTATTATTTCATATATTTTGTTATTTATTTTTGTCCAGTAAGACTTGAAAAGAGAGCTATTATTTTGTTACAGGTTGATTTTTAAGTTTTATTGTGCCATTGAGATTTGTCTAGGCATAATCAAGCATGCTGATTGTTGAGTAACTTTGGTTTGGTGTGTATTTGGTTATAGAGAGATATTGTTGTGTTATATACAGTAAAATAATACTTGTATATCCATAGAGAGGAGGCATACTTTAAATATATTAAAACAATAATGCATCTTTGAGTAAACGTTGAGTATCATCAGGCATGCGTTGCTCATGGGACGGGGGTTGCACACCGTGCAACCAGTCTGTGAGCAGAAGCACGCACATGCACTGATGTGCACACGCGTGCACACAGGAATGTGCTGCACTCGACTGATGAGCCAACTCGCTAAGTACTACTTTGCATAACAATATGGCCGGTCGTCAGGTGTGTTCAAATACGCTCTCAGATACATTCACACAAAACTTGTGAATGAAATGTGTTACATTCCATTCGTAGAGGCAATTAGGCACTGTCTTTAGTCTGTGCTATGCGAGGGAACATCTATGCACATGCGCGGGAGCATGCGCACGCGCCGTCATTAAAACATAGTGCAACCAGTCGTCCCATGAGCAACGCATGCCTCAGTATCATTAAGTATCTCGAGGCTGGGGGGACATGTCCTCTTTTTTGGAAATCAAAATATGGTCACCCTAGCTAACGTGATGTGGAGAGGTAGGCTACATGAGACTGATGGATGAGTAGCCCTCATGGAACATTCCCTCCCTCAACAACAAGGAAAGCACTTAATCTCAACTGGATGATGTACTAGTCTTTACTAGAGTATCATGGTTGTTTGATGGTAGTTTCAGTTTTACCATGGTACCGGCCATTGTATGAATAATTCATGATACTGCTACAGTATGGTCAAAGTTATGTATCATCATGGTACCACATTTGTACATACAGTAGATATACTGTAATGCAATTTAAACCACGATTCAGATGGTAATATCATGGTGTGACCAGAGAATTATGGAAATACCATGACATTATTATTCTCTTTTGTAAGGGAGGTGGAATGTGTGAACTGTATGAGTGAGACGCAGGCTTACACTGGCGACACAGCTATACTGATAAGTGATCCAAAATTAGGCCTTTCTTGTTATTCTGATGATGAATTAATTATGGTACGTGATTTTAACCTGAATTGGCTTAACAGCTCAATTTAGCACAATAAATTACAGAACCTACTAGGCCAAATTTGAAAGACTGTGCTAAGTCTACTCTTATTGATTTGTTATTCTCTAACAAAATTTACTAAATTATAGCCAGTGGTGTTTTTGAGCTTGGAATCAGAGACCACTGCCTGATTGCATGTGTTAGAAGTGTACGGCTGAAGAGGTCAACATCCTATACAGTTACAAAGAGAGGTCTCAGACATTTTAATGATGAAGCCTTTTTATATGATATTTTCCTTAGTGACCTACAATATACAACTGAGATCCCTGATGTGCAATTAGCACTGGTATTTTTTTTTTTATTAACCTTTATTTCAATTATTGATAAGCATGCACCTTTCAAAGAAACGTAGAATTAAAGGCAGAATAACACCCTGGTTCTTGAGTTGTCAGCATTGTGGAAGGAGCAGTGCCTGCATGGTCTCAAACCAGACGCACCAGTGATCCTGTACATCATTCAGACAACTCAGAAATAAATGCACCCCGGCTGTGATAAAAGCCGAAACAAACTATTATTTAGACTTAATTACTAGCTCTTATTCAAACCCGGAAAAATTCTGGAAAGTAGTTAACTCAAACAAAAACAAAACCACTAGTTCCCTACCTACACATGTATAACTGTGTCTGATCAGAACAAAATGTGTCTTGCCTTTAACAGGCACTTCACAGAGACCGGTCATTTATTTGATAAAAACTATACAGGGCCCCCTCTTGTTGATGCTGTTACTGGTTGTTCACGAGCCGTGGTCTCTCCTTTCTCCTTTCAGCCCTCTTCACTTATTGATGTACTTGGTGCCTTGCAATGTATTGATCCTAAGTGCTCTATTGGAGAGGACAATTAAAATTAAATAAAACTGTGCCCCAGTTATTACTAAACAGTATACATTCTTAATCTCTCCATTGCCACGGGGTGTTTTCCTCTAGTCTGGAAATCTGCCAGGATGATTCCCCTGCACTATCATCCTATTTCCAGGTTACCTTGCTTGGCAAAAGTTATTGAGACCTTGGTAAATAATCAACAAGTTTTTTCTCTCAAATCACTCAATACTAAATCCACATCAATCTGGATTCAGAGCCAATCACAGCACAATTTCACATTGATTACTGTGCTGGGTCCTTTTTTATATTCATATTAATATTGTTTATTCTTTGAATGACTGTCATTACCATTTGTATACAGAGGTTAGTATTGTGTACTGTATCGCTGAAACTGTTCAATTGACCACTGAGAACTTGCAGCTTTCTTTTAATGTTCTTCAGGAAGCTTTTATCAATCTTAAATTAGTCCTCAATCTGCTAGTCAAACGAAATGTATGATGTTCTCCAGAGCCAGAAATGTTGATTATGTCTGGCACACCATAAATTATTTGTCATGTCACATCAATCGATCAATCAATCAATCAATCAATCAATCAAATGTATTTGTATAGCACATTTAGACATGACACTTGTCAACCAAAGTGCTTCACAGTAAGTCGCATAGCTAAAAACAAAGAAAAGTGCTAAAGTATAGAATAAACAGAAAATATAAACTACCAACGGACAGACAAAGAAACAAAACAACACGTCAACAAGCAAGGCAAGAGTCAGAGTGAGTCAGGGAAGGCCAGGGAATATAGATGGGTTTTGAGTTTAGATTTAAAAGACTTGATGGCGGGGGCAGATTTGATGGACATGGGGATTGTTGTGAAGGGCCAGATTAACACTGAGAATCTACGGTTTATTGTTTTATATAACTTGTATATTATTTATATATATAAGCTATATCCCCTTAAGCTTCCGTTTGAATCATAGTAATATTCGCTTTCCTCATTGGATAATGCCCTTGACGTTCTCGGCGCCAAGTACCGCGCCCCTGAGTCAGGTTCAAAGGCGAGTCTGGACATGTTGGGACATGCCTGGTGCCGGCGCATTGATTCCAGATGAGAGCTGAGGCTTGGCACTAGAAAGCCCCTTAAGTATATATATCGTGGAAGGCGCAGCAGTAGTGTGTGAACCTAACGTGCGAAGTGAACAAGTGCAAGTGTCAGATCTAATGCAGTAACGTCAAGTTTGACCTAGCTTAATGTGAAGTAAAGAGTCGTCATTTAGTGTGAATCGTGTTACAGCAGTTTGTTCGGTGTGTAGCATTACCAAGCAGTTCGTTCGTTTAGTAGCTAGTGTAAAACCTTAGCAAGTGTGTGTGGACTTAGTAATTAGTGCCAGCACACGAGGAGGGCCTGGCTATCATCATTGCATCATATCGAGCATTGGATTACAGCTATTACCTTGCTACTGAGCATTTGGATTATAAGGACCGGATCCGTATGAGAGCCCCTTTTCTTCAAGTGAACAGACTGAGTATCCGAACATTCTTCCTTCCTCCAGAGCTTACATCTCTGGGAGGATACCCCCTGTCTCCAGTGGTACCATCGTTTGCCCCCTATAGTGCCATCCCACGCCAGGCGGCGTTTGGTCTAGTATACCCAGCTTAGGAATTATTCATTCCAACTGACTTTGCTACTCACTGACTTTATCCTATTCTTCGCCATAAAAGCGCGATCAATTAATTCCCATTCTGTACATTGCTGCATAATAATAAATACTATAAATGATATTTCCTTGTCACCGTGCCGTCTATTCTGAGTGTCTGCCATATAATAACTGTACTGTCTGGCAAGTAATAATAATAATAATTAGCAGTGGTTTAATCTATCACAATCTTTAATACAGTCAGGGTTTTGTAACCCCTCAGTTACAGGGATGCTGTTCCAGAGGTAAGGGGCTGCGACTGCAAAAGCACAGGTATAATTGTTTTGTGGTTATTTCTAAATGTTACTTGTTCTGTTCAAACAAGTTATGTTTTTTGTAGGTTTTTATTGGTTTTTGCTACCAGGCAGTCCGGTAGAGAGAGAGAGAGAGAGAGAGAGAGAGAGAGAGAGAGAGAGAGAGGGGAAGAATGGGGGATGGAGGGGGGGAAAACATTCGGCAAAGGTCGCCGGGTCCGGGAGTCGAACCCGGGACAGCCGTGTTGCACCGTAGTGCTGTACGAGGTGCGCCACTCGGGTGCCCATTTTGTGGTTATTTCTGGTGAATTTAGTTGTGCATGTGTGGTTACTACAACAGAATAATGAGAAACAAAGGCTATGCTAATTATATGCATGCGTGTGTGTGTGGGCCAATGCAGTCTGATCAAGGTTAAAGTGTATTCTTCTTTCCCAGTGTGGGAATGATAACGGTCTCAAACTAAATAAAATGTTTATTAACACTTTATTCTGCTGCTTCATCCCTCTCACTGCATGTATTAACACGTTATCCTGCTGCTTCATAGTTACCAGAGCTCTCATATTCTAATCTGGCTAAGTTTAGCAGTACAGTGTATTCAAATAAAATCAAAACATCTAATTATTTGCCTTCACGTATTAATGTTGATAACTGTGATCTCTGATCAGAATTACATTTGCCTCGCCTTTAAAACCTCTTAGCATGCAACGTCCCACATATGGGACGTTTCTTGGACTTTTTGCAACCGGCACTTTGGCGACCCCTAGTGGCTCGGGTGTGCATATTTTGTAATACAATATATATCTAATTGAAGGCTTATTTGTTGCCTGTCGATAGTGCAAATGTATAAAGTACACGGTATTGCGCAAAATACCACTCCCGACTCAGGCTGCAGTAGTTCCGTCAATCTAGATCCGATCTCGAAAATGATTGTGGATCGTTGTAGCCAATGAGTGTGGCTTTCCAATGATACCCCACGTGTATGTATGAATCTAAAAAACAAAAAAAAACTAAAACACGAAAACAGGAAGAGCAAAACAGCCAAATGAATTGAAGTCTATGAGAAAACTGAGTTTTTCTTTGTACCCAGTTTACCAAAATCACTCCTAATCACTAATTTCTGAATGGATCTTTATGAAATTTGGATATGTACTACATAAGGCTTCAGGCTATGGCTCCGTCTGGATTTGTAAGCCATAACACCTTCTGGGGAAATACTACCTCTGGACTACTAACTACTACAGACAACCTTGAGTAACAAGTTTTTCTACAACTCAAGGTCAGACCTATGTTACTCTATTAGGTTAGCACTAAAAGTGAATTTCTTTTCTGGAATCAGAAACTTCAGAATGTCATCTTTCAAAAGTGACCAGGCTCATGCATGTGCAATAAGTATAAAGTATGTTGTTTTGGTTTGCAAAAGTATGCAGTCCTCAAGTTGAAGTAAAAAAATTGCCACTTTTCTGCCCGCTTGATAAGCAGATTTATAGGCATTTTGCAGAGGCTGGTCATTTATTCAATAGGAATTCGTATGGCCCCTGTCCTGCTGATGTTGATGCTGATCATTTGGGCCCGGACGTGAGCATCACTTCACATTTCTCCTTTCAGCCCTTTTCACTGATTGATGTTGTTGATGTTTTGAATTTATTTTTTTTACAAAAATACACATATAAAAGAGAATAAAAGTGAATTGCATACACACACTAATTATTTTGCTGTGGGTGCGGCTCTGCTGTTCTTTGAGCCAGTTTAAAAATAAAAAAAATTTATTGTTCAAGCGTGTTACAGGTCCGGATATTTGTAGGCATAGTGTTCCAATACTGTGTGGCTCTAACAGAGAATGCGGATTGTCCAAAAGCACTCTTCCTGAACGGAACCACACAGTCCCCCTTGGATGAGGACCTTGTGTGTCTACTATTGTCCTTTCTGGCCACATACAGACTCAGTGGTGGGGGAGCCAGTCCGTGTGAGAGAAAGAGAGAGAGAGACAGACAGACAGACAGACAGACAGACAGACAGACAGACAGACAGACAGACAGACAGACAGACAGACAGACAGACAGACAGACAGACAGACAGACAGACAGACAGACAGACAGACAGACAGACAGACAGACAGACAGACAGACAGACAGACAGACAGACAGACAGAAGAGACTAGTCTGGGGAGCCAACGTCAGGCTCTCTTCAAAGCAGTTAGCTCATTCTGCACATTAATTGCCTCCTTCACTCTCGCTTGCTCTCTTGCTCTCTTGCTCGTCTCCAGTGACAATAAATTGTATAAATTCCTTTTAAAAAAGAAAATATGATTCAGATCCTTCTGTGCTACAGGCAGTAGTCCCAAAAGTATGACATTTAGTCAGCAGCAGGTGACCCCATGAAGAAAGCAACGATTCTTTCCCACAGGAGTGCCTCAAACTATTTACGTGGCTTAGATATTGCAAAGAAAGGTCTTGTATTGAATGTACTGTTTCAGGGTCTCTTCAAACGGTTAAGGGGAAAACTATGTTTGCACAATCGATCACTGGCAGGAGGAGAGCAGCGGCAGAGGAACCCGTTAGGGCCAGACTCTGCTTGGCTGCGGGAGGCTTGCATGGAGGGTTGGGCAGATGAAAGGGGGGAAATCTTGGAAGTAAGTGTGAGGCATCTCATGCCGCGAGGGAACTAGTCTTTAACCGGCGCAAGAGTGAGTTTGTGAGTGCATGTGTTCGGTGAGAGGAGTGGCTGTGGGAGTCTTTTATCCCCCAGCCCGCCCAAGAGCTTGAGAAGAGGAGGCGAACCCTGGACAAGCTGAACCCCCAAACTCAGAAACCCCATCTGTCCCTTTTCTCAGTGCACACAGCCACTGTGTCCCACACTTCTACTTGTCATGTTAAGAGAGAGAGAGAGAGATGTGTGGCTTAATTTTAATTGTGCCACCTTAGCTTTTGCTGAAACAATAGTGTGCACGTCACACCCATCGTCACACCTGCGTTCAAAGCCCCCTCCCAGGCCCAGGTGACTCTCTCATACACACCTTCTCTTTTTCTTTGCTCCATCACAGTTTCTCACCCTTTCTCTCTCCTTTTTATTAAGTCGCATTGGTTGCCTTTCATGGTGTGTGATTAGTTAAACTTTTGATCTCTAATCTCTATACATTCGGTATTGTGAATGTGAGAGATGTAGATGGATTTGTATTGTTGTGTTAAGAGAGACAGATGTGTGTGTATTTTTTGTCTGAAACAACACCAAAAATACATATTATTAATTAAACATTATGGGTCGAAAAACTCCACAGAGTTTGGGTATTTTCAGACTAATGGGCTTCCATTTTAACTATTCGGGGCAATGGCACTTTATGGGTTTTGTTTTTGGGATAACGGACTGTGGTACTTATGGGCTATCTCCATTTATTACATGGCGTTTTCACATTCGCCAAAATGCTTGCTTGTGATTGGTCAATAGCGCTCGTCAGAGGTCCGTTATTACTCGATAACGGACCTCTGCCGAACAATAATGACCGCTGTGCGCAGCTGTTCGCAATCAAGGCCACTGACACACTGCATCAGTGCAGCCAATCAGACACACCTGCTGGCTGCACTGACAGCGGAGTGTGTGACGATGACAGCGGAGCCAGAACAGAACTGCGTCTGCATTAGATCTCGTCTTGTCGATGTAAAATGAATTAGGTATATTGTTAGTAAGTTAGCCATGTAATAAGCGGGATAATGTATAGCTAAACTCGATCATTGTCGCAAAATAATTGACCTTCACTGACGTTTAAAACACCTCGGCGCGGCGCCTCTGTATTTTAAACTCTGTGTCGGTCAATTATTTTGCGACAATGACCTCGTAGCTATACATTATCCCTTACATAGGAGACAGGGGAAAGGAGAGAGAGACCATGTACAGCGGGTAATCACGGGTAAACAACGGGTAATCACGGGTAAACAACGGGTAATCACAGGGTAAACCACAGGTAATCATGGGTAAACAACAGGTAATGTTGCATTTAATCTGAGAATCTTCAATAATGAAACATAGAATTCATCTTTCAGAGGTTTATTCAAAATTGAACAAGCAGTACAAACAGGAGAAAGAATATGTTGCAACAGAAGAAGATATGTTGCAACAGGTATACGCCAAAGACATTCTGCCAAGAACAAAGAGTACAAGCGTCTTATATATTGTCACCGGGGCATACTATCCGCTTTGGTAAATTCTAAGCCAATGATATGGCTTTTCAGAGAATAGTAACAGAGAAACAAGACTAAATAAGGTTATAGTTTTAAAATAGCGGACTGAAAAGATGGTCCGAATTTCTGGTGAGTTCGACAGTTCTCCGTTTAGACAGAGACTTTCATCACCGTTCTATAGAACGGAGAAGTCCATAGGAATTTTATCACATTCCTTGTGTGAGCAAAATAGAATAGCCTTGTGTGAGCAAAAATAGCCAAAGTCTCACAGTAATCATGGGTATACAACAGGTAATCACAGTTAAACAACGGGTAATCACATGCAGTGCTAATCTTTCATGGCTTTAGGTAGAAGATTAGGGTGCCTTCACACCTACCTTGTTTGGCCCGGACTTTCAGACTTTCCAGTTTGATCCGAACCAAAGTTACGGCAGACTCGTCACTTGTCACGTTGTCAAAACAGGAAAAACATAGGGTGGCTTGCAGTCTTCTCCTCCTTGCCTGTCTGCGTCGACCATGCAAGCGCACCGGGGCCCTATTCCCCGTACCTGGTTCAACTAAGTCGATCAAGATGTCATTATCCAGATTCAGTTAACCCGATGTTTGAAGCCGGGATTTTCCTGTTCCTCGAAGGTGGATTCAGTCTTGTTAACTCAAACCAGACTTGAGACCCAGGATAAGTGCGCGCGGCCGCTCCAGTTGAAAAGCCAGCACGTATCGATAGCAGAAATCCTGATTCTCTAGCGGCATTGATTGATTAATTGATTTAAAACTTTATTAACATATTGCAGTACGGCTCAATCGCCTCGCCGACAAGTTAAATGCGTTATCTATAGGCTAATTTTAAGTCCCTCATTACCTCAATCAATCAGATTATATTTCTTTAAACTTGCCTGCTGGATTGAATAATCAAATGAGATCTTGCTAGCGAAAATAATTAGTTAAACTGTTATACAGAATAACGATACGGCTCTCTTACCCATTGATTGATGTATGGTCGATCTTTTACTAATCTCCACTGTGGTGTAACGGGTTCTTCTTTTGACTTTCACGCAGATGACCGGGGTTCGAAACCTAGTCTTTTCCTTCTTTTTGCGATGTAGGAATAATTCAATTTGGTGCACGTTGAGAGCTATATGAAGAATGACATCCTCAATGCATGTAGATTTATAATATTTTAACTTAAAACTAGGCTACTTTGGCGTATAATCATTAATATTATATTCCAAAAAATTATATTGGAAACACGGGGTTTCGAACACCGGTCGCCGGGTTGCCAGGATTGAGCACTACCGCTGCGCCACTGTGCCAGATGGGATAAATTCATTGTTTATACATTAATGAACGAGAGACCCGTGTTTAGAATATTCTTTATTTTGAATGAAGTTTTATCGCTTTCAACGGCTCATTCAATTTCTCAAATCCGTCAAACAGCGCATCTCATCAGACATCTTAATCCCAGTTACAATTAAAATAACCACATAATGTGTACATCGCACCGAGCGAGCGCCACGGTATATAACGTGCATTATTTAGGACAAAGTGAATTTAGTATCAGCATTTTGGGTCTATTTTACATTTCAAAAGCCCCCTCTGGAAGAATGGAGCACAAAAACGTAATTCAGAATGGTATAATGCAGATCGTAGACTGTGGGAATAATTTCAGGAAACGGGCTGTCATTTCTTTGCGGGGGCGTGGCGATGGTTCATCCGGCTAACTTGAACTTAACCCTGCTCTCGACCAGGCTCAAACTTTTTGATCTGTTGTCATGGTGATTTAGACAATCCAGCTTCGGGGAACAGGAAGGTCCGGCTTAAG
Organism: Notolepis coatsorum; assembly: GCF_963971535.1. Classification (NCBI taxonomy): domain Eukaryota; kingdom Metazoa; phylum Chordata; class Actinopteri; order Aulopiformes; family Paralepididae; genus Notolepis; species Notolepis coatsorum. Next base: position 51,085,211 of record NC_140180.1, on the reverse strand, counting down.
TCAGACTTGACCGAAAGTTATCCGGCTAACTCAGTTATCCAGGTACGGGGAACGGGGCCCTGAAGGACTTTCATTTGGCGAATTCGAACTAGTCTCGAGTATTGTGATTGAAGTTGTTGCTGGTAGCAATGCCATACTAGTGCGAGTATAATGGCAACGAAGTGAATCTGTTGATTCATTGTGGTGAACAACGGGAGACTAGCCTACTACTACTGTAGATGCAAAGCTACAAAGAGAATTCCTGCCTGGGAGCAGTTCCTAGACAACACGCTAACATCAGACGCATGCTCATCCACAAGCCAATCAGTGTCGAGTATAGGGTGATGACTGCATGACGTAGGTCTGCCACCTGAAATCCTTTGGTCTGCTGGCATAATTGCAGTGTGAAAGCAAACCTTACTGGGCCAAATGTAAACAATGTAACAAAAACATGAATTTGGTTTGGACCTTGGTCCGGACCTTTAGGTGTGAAAGCGCCACTAGATTCCATTTGACAAAAATACTAGCTGATGCATTATCTGGCTATATTAGGTCAGAATAGCTCATTTTCATTCAGGTGATTCCAATTATGCACAAAATTCAGATGGTGGGCAGGAAGTGAAAAGCAGACGAGATGAGATGGAGACGAGATGGTTGGGTGTCCTTACTGTGCTAGTTTAGATGATATTACGAGAGAAGGTCAACGCATATATTGGACGTGATTCTTGTGAAGAGAAATTATTTTTTTCACAATTATATTTTTCAGTCTGTAACAGACTCGAAACTGAAGGGACTGTATGTGGGCTCGCTGTGTGTTTGGGAACTGTGGATGTCATGAAGAGGAGTGATTTTTCAGTTGAATTGAAAGACTTGCCTGCTATCAAGGCAGTAGACTAACATGACCTTGTCCTCCAGACATCCTTCAAATGTTAGTCAAGAAAACAAATTAAAGCGGTTGAGTCCATGAACGCAACCAAGGTGCTCCCGGGGCTTGATGCTTACCTTTTCTTTAAATGAAAACATTTAGGAGCACTGTGAAAAAAATTTGTACCCGCCTTTTTTTTCTACAGTTAACTGTAGACAAAAACACGTTTTTGAGTAAATGAAGGGGGAAAAAACAAGATATTCCCTTATTGATCCCCTTGGGGACATTTGGGGCGTCATAGCATAATGGGGGAGGGGAGGTACAGGTATGGGCATGGTAATAGTAGATCTGAATATAAAAAATATGAGAAATATATATAATTAACTCTGAATATAAGAATATGAGAAAGTAAACTGTAATCAAAGGTACAGATGAGGGGGCGGCTAAGTGGCGCAGTGGGCAAGGCGCTCGCCACTAACGCAGGATATGCTGGGTTCGAGCCCAGCTCTCGGCGTTGCTTCCGGCTTGGCTGGTCGTTCATACTAATATAATTGGCAGTATTAGGGGGTGGGAAAGCCGGTGGGTGGGGATCGGACGTTGTGGACAGCGACTCCTACAGGTCGGTTGGTGCGCCTGTACAGCAGAATCAGGAAGCATCGGGGGCAGCGTGAGCCTCCCACGCGTTACTCCTCGCCACTGAGAGATCGCGCTGTACAGGTGAAACGATGCGACGGCTGCCTCCTCGTGTACCGGAGGGGACACGTGATGCAAGGCTTCGTCCACATTGCAGCCGACCAGTGGGATGCATAGTCTAGAAACGTTCAAGACAGGGGAGGGAAGAATTGGATAATACGAAATTGGGATGGGAGAAAAATAGAAAATGGGGAGAAAAAGTAGATAAAAAAAAGGTACTGATGAGGGTATGTATGACCCTAAGACAAGGCGTGAAAGACGTTAAAAGAAGTAGCCTAGGCGAGTGCCATAAGACTTTTAAAAGAGGTCTCCATGAGACGAAAGTGCAAGAAAGTTGCACAAACTACTAAATTGTGGCCCACAGGCCAATGATGGCCCTAAGAAATTCTTCTGGCGGCCCATAATGTGTTGTTATAATGTAAATGCATGCTTTATATTTGGTCCGGTTCATACAGTTTTAAACCAACCTACATCACACAGTACTTTGCTTTTAAGAAGGTAAAACTGCACCCCCTGGGCTAAGCTGTCAAGTTAGGAATGACAGTTTGTTGAAAGCTTGCTAGGCTACTGGTTGCATGGCAACTAGCCTACTTGTGAGATACACATAATTGCAGGTACATTAGCTGAACTGGACATGTCTATGATTAATAATAATAATCGGGTTTCACACCTTTTCAGAGATTGTCTAAGCCAGTATTCAATCAATCAAATATATTTGTACAGCACATTTAAACATGACAGTCTTGTCAACCAAAGTACTTCACAGTGGGTCGCGTAGAAAAAAAATAAAAAAGTACTTCTAAAGTATAAATAAACAGAAAAAATAAACAACAAACAGACAGACAAAGAAATAGAACAACACGTCATAACAAACAAGGCAAGAGTCAGAGTGAGTCAGGGAAGGCCAGGGAATATACAGTAGGTGACTATTACCCTGGATCTATGTGAGAGATTATTTGGTTGAATGTCAGTGACTGTTCAGTATTAGTATTATGAAGCTGTACAAAGCTTCCGGATTTAGCAGTGGTCTTGCAAAACAAATCAGTGAACCTTTTGCTAAAGGTAATCGGTGAATAAAGGCCCGGATTAAGTCACATATGATACAAGCAGTATATGTTCAAAGACATCTTTTGGAAAAAATAGTACTTTTTCAAAATGTAAATTACTACTGCTACTGTAGTGCTACAGTACTTTGCGGTGAAGTTATTACATTATCCAAAATTGTTTACTCATATAATGTGGCAATCACTGGATAATATAATAAGTTATTACATTATCCGTAAAATATTATTACGTTATCTGTGTAACATATTATTTATTACATGATCTGGCAAGTTATTCGATTATACAGTTATATTACATTATAAAGACTTTCTAAATTAAAAAGTGATTACATTACTAAAGTATTATCCGGTATAATTACATTATCGGGTGTTACAACATTAGGATTTAGGTGCATTATGATTTTCATCAGTAACTTCAAGTTACAACACAGTCTTATCAGAAAACGTAAATAAAGTACTAAATAATCGACCATAGGTAAAAAGGTACATAATGTACGTTATGTTATAGCCATAAGCAATATATTTACGTCTTGAATAAGTCATATATTTACGTTTTGTATAGGCAAAAGTCCAAAACAATGTCTCAGTGGTCTTGAGGTGAAGGCACCAGCCTGCCATGTGAACATTGAACATGTAATATACATTGTAATTGTATCGGGGGCAGCGTGATCCTCCCAAGCGTTACTCCTTGCCACTGAGAGATCGCGCTGTACAGGTGAAAAGATGCGACGGCTGCCTCCTCGTGTACTGGAGGGGACACGTGATGCAAGGCTTCGTCCACATTGCAGCCGACCAGTGGGAGTACTTGTATTTATTTGTAATACATTATAAATGTTCATAAATATGTCAATATATTACTTGGCTATATAGTATGGTATATTGGCTATAACAATATATTTTCCTGTAGTCAATTAGTACTTTATTTACATATTCTAAGTGAGATCGGGCTGCAAGTCAGCATGCCCATATATATTCATTTTTAAATAGAAGAACAAACCAGGAATCCTTGAGATGCTGCAGGGAGGTGGCATGTTTTGCATTCAATATGAGCCAGCCTTGACAGGCGCTGGTATTCATGGACAAAGAAGATGGGGGGAAAAGCAATCTATGTGATTATCATATTATGAAATTAAACCACGTAACTTGCTGTGTGAATACGATTTCATAGGTTCAAACTGAGTTGCATCACTTTAGCTGTGCATTGTTGTACTTTCTTTAGCTTTTTTAGGAATTAACCAAATATGAATGATAAAGTATAGGATAGCCCCTCACCTCTCTCTCTACCCTGGTATAAGTAAATTAATGAGTGATGTGTGAGTCATTGTACAAGGTGCACCAGAGTCCATGCAGGGTTCAGTAGTTAAAACAGTTCTCAAGTTTTCCAGCCATTGGCCAAGTCAGTCCTTGCCCACGGTTGTGGAGCATGATGGCTACTGGCACGAAGGACTAACCGAAGCAATTTGATAGTGTCCAGCTTATTTCTCGTCCTCTTCTCCGCAATCACATCTAGATTGTCCAGTTCTATGCCCTCACCAGCTTGTTCAGTTTGTTAGTTCAACTCTTGAGTTGATGTTACAAGATGCTGGCTACTACAGACGTGTAAAACGACTACAGCAGACCAGCCTGCTCTGACCCTTCCTCTTGAGGGCTTCGGTGTTGTCTGACCAGTCCAGTTGATTGTTCAAGTGTCCTCCCAGGAACTTGTAGGTGTCCACCACCTCTGCCTCCTCCCCTCGGATAGTGATGGGAGTCAGGGGCCTCTCCGGTAGTCCACCATCAAGTCAAGTCAAGTCAAGAGTTTTATTTGTCACGGCATACAAGCATACAGTGAAATGTGGGGGGTCATGCCCGCAGCGATTGTGCAATAATACATGTAATAAGAATAGGATGAGAATAAGACATTTGTGCAATAATACAAGTAATAAGAATAAGACATAACAGGTATAATGTACATAAAGTTTACAAAAAGCATGGTAAGACATGCTAAGGTCCTGCAATAGTGCAATACACTGTTAGCAACGGATGAGGCACTAAGTCTTATGTACACTACTATACAATGCTATACTATACAATCTACAGTTGTACTGTGTCCTTATGCTAGCTTGCTATATCCATCTGTTTACTATACAAGAACCACTCCCGTTCTTGTTTTTAAAGTGACCTTTTCATTGTGTAAAGTGACCGTTGAGTGTGAGCGTGTGCAGCATGTGTGTGTGTGTGTTCATGCTAAAGTGACTGCTAGTGTGTGAGCGTATACAGTGTGTGTGTTGTGTGTGTGCTCATGTGTGCTTGTGTGTGGAGAGTTCAGTGTTCAAGACTCTGATGGCCTGGGGGAAGAAGCTGAGCCGAAGTCTCTCTGTCCTAGTTGCTGGTGTTCGCAGGCGTTTGCCTGACTGCAGCAGCTTGAACAGGCTGTTGTTGGGGTGGTGAGGATCTTTCATTATTCTGCAGGCTCTGGATTTGCACCTCTTGTTATATAAGACCTGCAGGGGGGGGGGGGGGGGGGGGGGGGTAGTGCAATACCCGTAGTATGCTCAGCTGAGCGCATCACTCTCTGTAGGGCCTTCTTGTCCTGTTTCAGCTCCTTATTGAGTTGGAGATGGTTGTTGTTGCACCACCCTACGAAGCTCTCCACCAGGGCTCTGTAATCATCCTGGTTGTGGTCTGTGATGTTTTTATTCATATTTCCTCTTGTTCTTTACCTCTATTTCCAATCTCTATATTTGTACTACTATTACCCTACCTGTACCTGTACCTCCCCCATGCTGCTATAACAATGCTGCATTTCCACAAGGGGATTAATAGAGGAACATCTTATCGTATCTTATGCATTATCTTTAAATTCTTTATTCAATCACTTATCTGCTTATTGTTTGTCTTTGTCTATATGCTAGGCAATGTGAGCTATCATTCAGGCACTGTGAAAACAATATATGGCTGCTTCAGTATGATTCGATATGTTTTGTTTACAACAGACAATAACTAAAGGAAGAAGTGGGTGTAATTCTTGCTAAAAGTATTCAATAATAATTGAATAAATCTAATCTATTTCATAAATAATAAATCATAATATGCCATTTAATAATATGTCACGGAGAACACGAACATGAAGGATCCTACAGCTTGTATTTTGTGTTTTGTGCCGGTGGAATACAATGGAATAGTGTAATTGTCTTTCATTACACAGAGTAGCAGTAACACAGGGGCCGCCTGGAAGCGTGTGATGCCAGGTGGTCTCTGTCGCACCTCCGTGATATGAATCACTTTTATAACATGCTAATGAGGAGAGGAAAAGGTTGAGGTTCGACTGCTCATACCACCATTTATTCCATTGGCTGTGGAAGTGGGTAGATTCCAAGGTAAACCTGAGGAGGAGCGGTTGTGTGTTCTATGTGATCTGGGAGTGGTGGAGGATGAATATAATTTTGTTTTTTATTGCCCTTTGTACACCGCTTTGAGGAGGGCTTTATTTGAGAAAATTCAAATTGTAAATCCGGATTTGTTTTGCCAGTATGAGAGTTGTATGTTGAGTTGTTTTTTTGTGGAGCACATCTTCAGTTTTGCAGGATTTTTGGAGAAAGCATGGTACTTGAGAGAAAACACACTATCCTATAATAATTGTATATGAATTCCTCTTGTTTCTTTGTTTACATATACATTGCGTACAGCTTGTGTTATATTACGTTTTATTGTATTTTCTTTTTCTTGTGGCCATCTTGGTCTATATGTCATTTGTCAAGTAATTTGTCAAGTATATTATTATATACTTATTGTCTATGTGTCGTGTAAGCCCATATGGGCTGGGCATACACCTGTATGTAAGACACGAAAATAAAAAACATCAAATCAAATCAAATCAAATCAAATCAATATTCTTATTAGTATTTAAGACAACATATTGTGACAACACCCCTGCAGCTGACTGTAAGATTCCATTTGTTGATGTAGGCATCAGATGCCTGACTCTCGCGTCTGAATATGACAACATTTGATTGACACTTTGCTTCGAAGCCTGACGGGTTTTTCTGATCCTTGAATGTTTTTTTTTCTTTCAGTGCAGCACTTTTCAACACACCATCATATTGCATATTATGATAAAACAGTTTCTAGAGACATACGAGCCAGACGCAAGAAAATTACCGGTATATAAAAATGAACTAGAAATGACGGTGTCATATTACTACACGTCTTCCCCTCAGCTGTCATCTCCCTGAACTCTGCACCTCCACCCCCAAACTCTCTCTCTCTCCCTCACCCATGCCTATCAATTATTCAAAGCTATGTTGCCTATACTCAACCTATACTGTATGCACTCTGAGGCCTATACTATATATATATATATTCATTTTTTTTATAGCTTATACAGTATATCTGTATATATACCCATACTACTGTACACTGTACACACTACACTGTATATAGTTTTACATATATCTGTATATATTCCATACCTAGTCTTAGTAGCTATACCACTGGCTAGTATGGTTTACTACCATAGTGTATTCATACTTGTTAGATTGGATTATATTACTAGAGTAGAAAGTGCAAAATACTTCAAGAAAATACTTTATAATACTGGTTGTTATGGACATTTTGGATTTAGGAATAGTTTACCCAGGTAAGATGGCTAAATTTGTATCACACTCAACAGCAATATCTCCTAGTTTTATCTCTATGGGCTCAATTCGCTCCACCTTTCGGCCGTGCTGTGAAGCTGCATCAATAGGGATCAAATAGGATAAGACTAATACCTATATTATACGTCGATAATCTTGGTCGGAGTGTATATTCCCCCGCAAGCAAACACGCGCTGTCCCTGCTTCATGACGAGGTAAATAGAATCCAGGCAGCGAATCTTGACGCTGCTATTGTGGTTGTGGGCGATTTCAATAGCGCCAATCTGAGAAAAGTATTGCCAGACTTCTACCAGCATATGTGTTAGGGTTTGTAACCGACCCCAAGCGCAACGGCACAGAGAGAGTTGTTTCAGAGTTAGCCAAAGCAAGGGCGTATTTATTCTCAGAGTCACAAGATAGAATAAGGTTGAGCAACAGAACAAACGGGGAATTTGGCATGTGAAGAATGTTTGCGGCTCTGCAGATTCTCCCAGTAGGTGATGGTGAGGAATTAGCTTGTGACGTCTGAGCCGCTCTGCAGATCCTCCAAGCATACACTCCAGGTGGAAACGGAGGGAGAGAGAGAAATCCCAGTTAGCTCAGCGCACAACAGAAACAGAGAGGTGACTGATCCAAACAAATATCCAAGTGACTTGATCTTCGGTGTGAATACACACAGTTAGCAGAGTCCAGAGAAAAAACAATACGGTAATCCAAGGTGTAAATCCAACAACAAAAAATAGGTGAGAACAGTATAACAAAAACTGGATCTCTTCGGTGTTTCACAAACACACAAAAAACAGGTGATCCAAAAAGAACTGTTTCCAAAAACTCACCAGAGCGCAACGCGTAAAGCGGGCAGATAAACGAGGCGCAGCTTCGTACGGGGAAATCAGGTTCTCCAACAGGGATACTTCACGAGAGTCCTGGGGAGCAACAGACAGGGAACAGCGACGGGAAAGAACAGGCAGATGCAGGGAATATTCAAAACGATCCAACATCGATATTAGGGAGATCAGGGTATATAAAGCCACGGGGCGCTAATGACAAGCTGTGACAGCTGCGGGATGAAATTGATCATTGCTCCAGAAGCGTGTGGTGGGGAGAGCACCAATCAACACGGCATCTTACAGGAAAGAAGCGTGTGGCGGGGAATGCAATTAATTAACAAAATACCTTAAAGGAACGGAGCGAGTGGGTGGGGAGCGGACCAAACCTCACAATATGACTTGTAACACCAGAGGCGGCAACATTTTAGACCATTGTTACTCACAATTCAAGTGTGGCTACAAGGCTCATTCTGCCAGTGGTTTCAGCAAGTCGGATCATAACGCCATCTTTCTTTCTCCGGAGTACAAACAAAGTATCAAACGCGCGCCGGTAGTCTCGCGAGAGGTGCAGAAATGGTCTGTTGAATCGGAGGAGGCGCTCCAAGCTGGACTGGAATGTACAGACTGGAGTGTGTTCCGCGATAACACAGATAACATAAATGACTACACGGAGACAGTGCTGGACTTTATATGTACTTTGGTGGAAGAAACAATCCCCACTACCACAATTAGAGTTTAACCAAACCAAAAACCCTGGGTAGACAAATCCGTCCGTGAGGCTCTGAAAGCACGAACTGTAGCCTACAACGCCGGGCTTGTGGCAGGCAACATGAATGACCACAAGGTGGCGAGATACAACGTCAGGAGAGTAGTAATAGAAGCAAAGAGGCGCTACAGGGATAAAGTTTTACTGCAATATGAACAGGCTGACTCTAGAGCTATGTGGCAGGGCCTCAGAACGATGACAGATTACAAAGGCACCTCCCTCAAACTGAACAGTGACATCTCCGTAGCAAATGATCTCAACACCTTCTATGCGAGGTTTGAGGCTGGGAATAACAACACCAGCCTAGAAGCCACTGCAATGGAGGGGGGGGGGCTGCTGAGGGAGACTCAGTGTTCAGGGTAACAGAACATGAGGTGAGGAGGACCTTTAAGAAAGTGAATCCCCACCTGGCTGAAGAAGTCCACTATCATCCCTGTACCCAAAAAATACAAGCCTGCTTGCCTCAACGACTACCGCCCTGTAGCTCTCACCTCTATAGCCATGAAGTGCTTTGAGAAACTAGTAAAGGGCTACATAGATCTGCTCCTCCCTCCCCATCAACCTGGACCCCCTGCAATTTGCATACCACCCCAACATGTTCACGGAGGACGCCATAGCCCATGTGCTGCACACAGCAGCATCACACCTGGACAAGAGGCAGGGGAACTATGTGAGAATGCTGTTCATCGACTACAGCTCAGCATTCAATACCATAGTCCCCTCCAAACTCATAGCCAAGCTCAGGGACCTGGGCTTGAACTATGACCTCTGCCAGTGGGTCTTGGACTTCCTGACGGGCAGACCCCAGGTGGTGAGAGCAGGCAACTGCACCTCCTCATCCATCACCCTCAACATAGGGGCCCCCCAGGGCTGTGTTCTGAGCCCCCTCCTCTACTCCCTGTACACACATGACTGTGTGGCACAGCGGAACAACAACACAATCATCAAATTTGCTGACGACACAGTAGTGGTGGGCCTGATCTCTGCAAACGACGAGAGGGCCTACCTGGAAGAGGTCAAGCTCCTGGCGGGATGGTGTCAAGAGAACAGCCTCTCCCTGAACGTCAGCAAAACAAAAGAGATGATTGTGGACTTTAGGAGGTCGGGGTCAGGGACTACAGCCCCCTCATCATCGCCGGGGCACCTGTTGAGAGAGTGAACAGTTTTAAGTACCTCGGAGTCCACATATCCGAGGACTTGACATGGACCACACACATTGACAGTGTTGTGAAGAAGGCACGGCAACGCCTCTACTTCCTCAGGGACCTAAGGAAGTTCCAAGTCAATCTGAAGATCCTTAAGAATTTCTACTCATGTACAATAGAGAGCATCCTGACTGGCAATATCACCTCCTGGTTTGGGAATAGCACCGCACAAGACCGTAGCAGACTACAGAGAGTGGCCCGTTCAGCCGAGCGCACAATTGGAGGGGGGCTTCCCACTCTCCAGAACATTTACAACAAGCGGTGCATGGGTAAGGCAAAGATAATTATCAAAGACTCCAGCCACCCAAACAACTGCCTCTTTGAACTGCTGCGGTCAGGCAAGCGATACCGGAGTCTCATGGCAAGCACAGAAAGACTCAGAAGAAGCTTCTATCCCCAGGCCATCAGGTTGCTCAACGAACAATAACACTATGCAACAACCATCAAATGCACTCACAGCACACACATCCACACGCACACACTCACTTTAAACAAACTCACTGCAGCACCCACTCTACACACTTTAGAACACCTAAATACACTTTATATTTATTGGCAAAGAATTTGCACTACAACCCATACCTCAGTACACCTTACTGTAAATTGTACCTAAATTGTACCTCATCCCATTTCTGCTTTGCACTATATAGTAGATTGTATTATATTGTATAGTATATTGTATGGTAACTCAGTTACTTCTACTCTGCATTGAACATTGTACATATGTACATACTGAACACTTGTGTCTACGTACGTGACTTTTTTTTTTAACTTGCTATACTTATTTTATTTTATACTTATCTTTTTGTCTAGCACAGTCTCTGGAGCATAACAGAAAGAAGCATTTTGTATAAAAGTATTCTGTACTTCTGTATGACAACTAATAAAGAAACTTGAAACTTGAACCTGCTGGTTACTTTCATTTCATAGCTTTCATCTCCACCTCCTCTCCTCGGATGGTGATGAGAGTTGGGGGCCTCTTCTTGCTTTGTCGGTAGTCCACCACCAGCTCCTTGGTTTTGCTGATGTTGAGTTGTTGGTGGTTGTTGTCGCACCACCCTACGAATCTCTCCACCACGGCTCTGTACTCATCCTCTATCATGCAACTAATGATAGAGGAGTCATCGGAGAACCTCTGTAGTAGGCGGCACGTACTCCAGTTGAAGTCAGGGGTGTAGAGGGTGAACAGGAAGGGTGACAGCACAGTTCCTTGGGGGACGCCGGTGTTGTTCACCAGCACATCTGACCGGGCTGTCCTGCAGTCTGTATTGTGGTCTGTTGGTGAGGTAGTCAGTGATACTGGCGACCAGGCCATGGTCCAGCCGCATCACCGTGAGTTTCTCCACTAGCCGCAATGGCTGGATGGTGTTAAAGGCGCTGATGAAATCAAAGACCATGAGTCTCACTGCACAGTCTCTCCAGGTGCCTGCAGGCTTTGTAAAGGCATATTGATAAATATTGGAGCTTGATAAAGGCATCCTCCTCACAGATGTTTGCCTGGTATGCAAACTGCAGGGGATCCAGGGAGTCACTTGTAGTGCATTTCCCAAGCTATTTCGGTTCTGCTCTGTTCAGAACCGGGTTGTTTAGTACTCTGCGTTGTGATTCAATACCTTTAAAGCTCTGGGAATCACTTCTCTTCTTTCAGCGGTGCAGGCAGAAGGAATTAGGAGGAAAAAGGTTATATAACAGCTGTTTAATCAAAGTTTAAGAGTGTATACAAATTACAATATTTGTTATGACAAAAGAATGCTATAGTTGTGATCAAAAACACTGTGCCGTAAGTGATACAACCAGACTAAAGAGAATGATAGTTGATAAGTTGTTGAAAGTCTTTGTTCTGTGCTGATAACAAAGCAGTCCGTTTTCCCTCCAAAAAGTTCCTTTGTTTTTGCCCGCCTTCTGCCTTGACTGTGGATGAGATGGTGAAGGAGGTCTTGTCGTGTCGGTTGGGTTTTCCAGAGTCCTCTCCCCCTCACCACATCCCATTATATCCCCAAGGCCCAGTGTCTCGGAGTGATGACATCATCACCTTCTTTCCTCCAATGCCAGGCCGGCTAAGCTTGCATTTGAAAATAGGGGTTTGGCTTAATAGGCCAACCCCCTTCACATAAACCCAGATATATTTCTTTACCACAAAGTCTGCTGACTTTCAATAAATTGCTACCAAATCTAATCATTCTGTTAGCTTACCTCAATATTTTATAAACTGAATAGAATATAACTGAATAACAGATTAAATTAGAACTGGATAGAATAGAATACAAATCAATACCATAGATCAGAATAGAATAGACCAGAATAAAACTGATTAGCATAGATGAAGAGGATAGAACAATCAATTAATCAAATTGAACATAAATGAAAACAGAACAGACACATTAACTAATTGTAGACATTGAATTTCTGCAAACTGTAGTTCAGATCAATACAAAATGCTCATATCTCTGATCTGTGTGTGTGTATATATATATATGTATGTGTGTCTATGTGTGTCTGTGTGTGTCTATGTGTCTGTGTGTGTGTGTGTGTGTGTGTGTGTGTGTGTGTGTGTGTGTGTGTTCAGATTGTATGAATGTGTGTGTGTGTCTATGTGTGTGGGTGTGTGTGTGTGAATGTGAATGTAAGTGTGTGTGTGTGAATGGGTAGCTAAGGCTTCCTGCCCCCCACCCCTTGTCTCACCCAGGTGGCTGATTGCGTAAACAGTTGTTGTAAACAGTTCCTCTATTGTCTTGGTTTGAAACTTGTCTACTCAGCTGTTCTCACAGGACCGATTCCACAGATCACACAGGATACAGACTCTGTATCTTTAGACTCGGCTGTTGCCCACACTTTGTATGCAAATTCACCTTTGTTTGTGAACTCAAGACCGGCAAAAGGGCAGAGTAATTTAATCACCAGAAGCATATATTTGGCTGACTTGACTTTAGCAGCTGTTTTCTCTAAATATAACACATTATTTACCATTTGAGATCTATGTTGTTCCAGAATCTACCACAATTCCCCACTTGGATAGTTTACCTATCCTTAATATGTCAAACATAGATATCAATCTCTACACACTACTATCTAGATAATACTTAAGACATTTTAAATCATATTAGGATAAAATATATATGGTTTGCCACACTCAGATCCTAAAATTCAAATTAGCAATTTCAGTTTTTGTGATCGTGTGCACAGTCTTTAACAACCTGTTCTCGTACCAAGATCAATTTCCATTGGTTTCAACTGTGAGTTGTCAAATTCTGACTTGGAGCATTGAGGAGGGGGGTCTATGTTTTCTAGATTTGACCCGGCCTCCTCTTTATTGCTCAGAGCTGGTGCAGTTCACGACTGCTGGGTGCAACTCCCCATTCTGGGAGGTGGAATTTAGAAAGCAAATTGCCTTTCTCATCACCCCCCATCTTCTGTCAAGAACATCTTGACTCGTGTTGACCTCTATTAGGGGGTAGAGCCCCCTGCTGTATTTTCTATTGCTTTCACAGCGGTGGGGAGGTCGTCGCTGGCTGCTCGACCCTTTCGCTGGTTGACTCCCTGGTCAATGGTTGAGGCCTTGCTTCTGTTGACAGCCGGAGTTGTTGCTGAGGTCTAGCCGCCTGTCTCCTCGTTGGTTGCCTGTCGTTTCCCTCTGAAGCCTCAAGACTCGGTCACTGCGTTGGCCGAAACTCTCCCGGCCCGAGAGGTAGGCGTCTCCTGGTTCTCCGCAGTGTTGTGGCTCCCCATGGAGCCGCTGGGTAGACACTAGCCAGTGTCCTGGATCAACAGTACCGATGGAGTCCTTGGTATTCCTTGTACCACACTCTGATGACTGCTGGCTCCCCAACCTCCCATCCGTATCCTGCAGTGAATATATATCGCTTCGGGGGACAGTGCAGGTCACTTCTTACCACAACAATTGATTGAGAATCCATACTTTTCCTCCCTCAGACTCTCTTTACTGGTCTGAGCTTTGACAACTTCCTTTTCCAAATCATTTATCTATATATTTCATGGCTTCTAGATCATACATTTTCAAAATTCTGAAAAATTCACATGGCTCTCATTATATTATGCTGTCAAAACAGTATACTCCTCCACCTCTCGATGTGGAATACACATTCAAACATCGTTACCTTCGTCCTTTGGACAGCTGCACCCGGACCGGACGGTCAGCACTGACACATCCACTCTCCCAGTAATCCTGTGTGTATGGCAACAAATCACAGTCCGCCTTAAACACACATCTTCCACACCACAAGCCAATTATCAATTGCACATGTTCACACCCTACACAAGACTAATTTGGCCAATAGCGACCAAACCTATTGAGCTTCATTACTGTACAGAGAATCATGCTTCCCAACACTTTCACCAATCACGACACACCCCCAGCCCCTAAAACCGGGTATTCAATGGGCGGAGAACAAAAATCCATGAACTTGCTTCATGTCCCTTCACTTTGTTCCCAGTCCATTTTACAGACATATACTACCCAGTCCTGATGTGTCGAGATCACTCCCAGCTTGCCAGGTACCCTAAGAAAAAATATACAGAAAGAAAGAAAACAGAAAACAAAACATACAAAGAAAAACCCATGCCAAACCAAATACATGAAAAAATAATCCAAATTTGTGAGTTTTTTCTTTTTTCAACTAATTTTTAACCTATCATCTAGAGGCTTATGCACCCCTGTATTAACTAAGAAACAAAAAAGGGATATCAAATGAATAAACAAAATGAACGCTCCCGGCCTAAGTCAGGAATTGCTCGTAACACACTAGAAAAGAGAAGTAAAAATAAAAGTAAATAAACACCTATATCTATTGCTCATAACTGTTAATACGCTTCTATCAATACTATAAAATACTAGAAACAACTATGAGTCTTTTTAATTTCTTAATCATGCAGTCCACCCTTTGATCAATCTGAATGTTGACCAAGCATGGATAATTTACTGATCACTAGCTGCCGCAGTGTCACATCATCACACTGTCTAATATTGAATACCTAATATTAACTGTTTAACATAATTTGATCCTCTTGTTAGTCTGATTAGTTCATGCATTTGTCAGTTAATCACACATCCGTTTTTAGTAACTTCCATTCATAATCTAATCACCTAGCCCCTCTATATATTTTTTTATTCTATTTTTATTCTAATCTAATTAGGAGCATTTCTTATTATTCCATATATCCCATCTGTACCCTAATCAGTTGTATATGTTTTTATTCTGCCGGTGGCCTCTGCAGACATGACCTTTGAAAATGACCTTTCAGTCCACAGATCCAGCAAACCTGTCCGTGTCCCCTGGGTTGTGGGACCCGGTGGGCCGCCCGCCTGTGATCGGATGGCCCTGGGGTCATCGGGCCCAGAACATGTCCTGGCGGTATGCCATCATCGCCCTGGTTCCCTGGAGCCTGTTCGGAGGAGAAAGCCACGTACCTATTTGGTTTAGTCACAGTTCCTTGAGAGGGGCCCGTTGTTGGGAGGGGCCCGCCACCTGTTTCTGTACAAACACGCCCTGTTGTCTTATAAGGCGCCGCCTCTTCCCCCATCTCAGTGCTGGCGGTTTGACTCCCCATTGCTGGGCTCCGCCTCTCATCTTGGCTTTGGTGCTGCGGGGGTCCTGGACAGGGGGAGTTCGCGGGCTGTGGACACTGTACTTGATACCGACCTTGGTTTTGCCCACGTCCACCTCCTCTGTTCCCCCCTCGAGGACCTCCTGCTGTGGATAGATAGTGCCACAGGCCACATTCCCGTGCGATATGACCAGTCTCCCCACACGTCCAACACACCACCTTCCGCACCGGGAATCCATTCGGATTCCTGCCTCTGCCTCCACCTCTTCCTCGTGGGTGCCACCTCGTGGGTGGTCCTATTGGGGTTTGTTGTTGTTCCGGCGCAGGACCCCCTTGTGGCCCCAACTGGGCCCGTCTCTGGCCATCTGGTTCTCCATTGGAACCTGTCTCCCCTCCGGGCTGTGTGGACTGGATTAGGCCTTGGAGATATTCCACTACCTGTCTAGCCTCGGCTAGCTGTTGTTCGAGAGGGAGGCACGTCTTTAACTGGCAGTCATCTGCAACGGACACTTCAGCGTGGATCGACTCGGGTAATACAGTTGTCTCTGGGTCGCTCGCTGCAACGACTCCCTGTGGCGGAGTAAAAGACATTATTTCCAGTCCCTCCGTCACACTGGACACCAGCGGGGAGTCGATCACATTCCAGTCAATCAGGTTAACGTCACTGTCCAATTCAGTCAATGTAATGTCTGCAGAGGTTATCAGCATTACCCCACTACCGACATTATTTCTTTTTATCATCTTTCGTAATCTCTTTTTCTGTTTCTTAAGTTGGGTACGCATTCTATACCGGCCTCCTTTAACCACAAGGTTCTGTAATGGCCTGAATATCTTTGGCCATTTTTTCGTCACTTTTATTGTGACATCTCCAGTCGTTGAAATAGACAGATTGTCTACCCTTTCTATGGTCAATGCATCTAACCCTCCGGTTGCTCCTATCTGTGTATTTTCCATTCTCACCTTTCTTCAAACACTCGTAACGTCACCGTTTGGAAAGCAAGTTTCTCTGTACTCAAACTATTTTTACCAAACTTGAGTTAATTTCACTCACACTTCTATATTGGTGTAAACAGGATTTGATAACTCGCTCTTGTGATACTATACCCCCTGACTGTCAACAGTCTCTTTGATTTCCCTGTTGGGGTTCGGAATTTTCAGTGCTGGCCATCCGTCCTGGAGCAGCTGTGAAGAGAGAAGCAAAAAAATACACTTAATTATCAGTGACATTTCCCATTCACAATCCATCATTTATCTTTAAGCATGGAATGTCGGGCATCTCCTATACTAAAATCACTTGAGAGCATTTGTGCAATTTTCGTTTTTGATTTATCAATGACACAGCCTTAATCTTTTTTCAGTTGTCTCCATTGGAAAACCAGACTCTCAATCTTGTTGTCCTGATCCTCCTTAATACAACTCCGGGGAACTTATTTTGCACCAGCCCCCTCCTTCTGTTGGTCAATCAGAAATTTGTTATTTACAGCCTATCATTTCTAAACATCTGTATTGGACATGGTAATTTAGGTGCATAATCTCACTTTTACTCTAATTGTTCTTTGCAAATGACTATGTGTATGTGTAACTATATTATTTCTGTCCGTGAAAGCCTAGTATGTATTTCGCTCATATTACATTATACATATCAGTAACATACATATTTTCCATTCATAATCTCTCACACAGTTACTATATATCCCCCGTAACACCTAACCCCTTAGGTGTTAAAACGCGCTTCTCACGAGAACAGAAATCAATTTTCAGTGTCTTATGTCACTGAAGTCCCCGTGCATTTAGAACAGTGTCACACAACCCGTTCATAACCACAGGCCGCCGACACCATCCCCACATTGAAAATCCTGCCGACCAATGACATCCCACTGGTCAACTCGTCCTGTGGCCCACGGCATCACCCCCAGTTTGCAACCTGGAACGCGAAACCCCGGGCCTCCTACTCAAGGATATTCAAAGATCATACCACTCACAACCACTGCCACACACATACCGCACCTCTGACACCACTCACCCACCGTAACCACAGTCACCCAAATACCCACACACAATATAATCCGATGCGCGTAGTGTGGCAGCGAGCCTTTGACGAGTGCACGCATAGCGCACCCCCGTTAATGCGCGGTGGCAGACAGCGAGCCCACCCCCGCCACGACGTTTAGCAGTCCCCGTACCCCTGGCAAAATGAAAACTGTGCGCAGTGTGGCAGCGAGCATCGACGAGTCGCACACATAGCGCATCCCCGTCAAAGCGTGGAGGCAGACAGTGAGCTACGACGACGGGGGGGCCGAGGGGGGAAAAAAATATATGGAAGTGAGGCGGTGTGGGAACAAGAGCCCTCGTCCATACCACACCACATCACAACATAATCTGTGCCCATAACCATGAGGGGAGTGAGGGGGAGGGAGTGAGAGGGGGGGGGGGGGGGGGGTAAAAGAGAGAGAGAGAGAGGGAGGGGAGGTGAGAGGGAGAGGGAGAGAGGGGGGGGCGAAAGGGAGAGGGAGGGAGGAGAGGTGAGAGGGAAAGAAAGAGAGGGGGGGGTGAAAGAGAAAGAGAGAGAGGGGGAGGGAAGGTGAGAGGGAGAGGGAGAGAGGCGAAAGGGAGAGGGAGGGAGGAGGGTGAGAGGGAGAGAGGGGGGGAGGTGAAAGGGAGAGGGAGGGAGGAGGGTGAGAGAAGGAAAGAAAGAGGGGGGGGCGAAAGAGAAAGAGAGAGAGAGGGAGGGGAGGTGAGAGGGAGAGGGAGAGAGGGGGAGGCGAAAGGGAGAGGGAGGGAGGAGGGTGAGAGAAGGAAAGAAAGAGAGGGGGGGGGGGTGAAAGAGAAAGAGAGAGAGGGGGAGGGAAGGTGAGAGGGAGAGGGAGAGAGGCGAAAGGGAGAGGGAGGGAGGAGGGTGAGAGGGAGAGAGGGGGGAGGTGAAAGGGAGAGGGAGGGAGGAGGGTGAGAGGGAAAGGGAGAGGGAGGGAGGAGGGTGAGAGAAGGAAAGAGAGAGAGGGAGAGGGGGAAGGGTGAGAGAAGGAAAGAGAGTGAGAGAGGGGGGAGAGAAGGAAAGAAGGAGAGGGGGGGGGGGGGGAGAAAGAAAGAGAGAGAGGGAGAGGGGGGAGGGTGAGAGAAGGAAAGAGAGAGAGGGAGGGGGGGGGTGAGAGAGAGTGTACGAGGGGGAGGGGGGGCCAAGGCCCCACAATCCACCGCCAGACTAAAGCACAACAATTCAATCTCACTCTACCAGCACACTAACCCCCTAATGAAAACGTTCTGTGAGCAGAATCCAAAAATATTCATCCTGTCCTCCTCCGCCCCCTACCGTATTCCTAAATAAACTCCACCCTCCCCTTAACAATGGACGCTTGGCGCCCCTCCCAAAATGGACGCCGGCGCCCCTGCTAAGATGGACGCCCCCCGCGAGACATCCCGAGAGCCCCGCCATGCCATGACGTCAGCACAGTTAGCTTAGCTTCGTTAGCCACGTCGCGGGCCGTCCGACCGCGCACCCTTAAGACGTCACAACCGGCGACCATTTTAGCCGTTAGCGTGGCTAGGTAGCATTAGCTTAGCTTCACCCATGATCCCATAAAAACTACCCCCAACGACTCACCGACCCGTCTCGCCGCGCGGGCCGACACCTCGCAATGTTAATATAACACCACATTCCCCACAACAGAATCCTAATTCCCTCAAAACGCCAGTGTAGTGATCTAAACAGAAATACAAAAACATAACAGCCCTTAGGCCGCCTCAAAACACTAGTTTGACCCCTCTGTCGTCACCACCGGCGAGCTTAGAACGACTTCCGGGTCCCCGCAACATATAATCCCAATCACCTTAAACATTATACATCTATTTTATCCGCCACGAATATGAAAACGTTTAAGTGCCTTACACATCCCCGTAATCTCAAGACACTATCGATCGACCTTATACATTTGAACCTATGTCTATTTGTCCGCCGTATCCTCCGGTCGCCTCAGAGGCTAATACAACAGCTAACTGCTGCTGCGTTCCACGGGCCCCGAAAAACCGGCGTTATCATTACATTTCCCCACGGCCAACCGGTGACTTAAATTACATAATAATACAACAATACTCTCATACGTACCACCAATCATACCTAACCATAGCCATTCTTCAACCATTGCAATCATACACGCTTCCTAACTACAAATAAAAATACAAACCTCCATTCACACACATATTATCGTCTCTCGAACGTCGCACGGCAGCGCGACTAGTAAACACGAGATCAAACGTACTTGCACACACTTTCATACTGCAAGTTTAAGCTTACCATAGCTTTTGTTGAATTCCCACTAAGTACCTATCAGTCCGAATTGTTCCATTAAGTACTTATTTTGTTACAGCCTAACGCAGTTAATTAACACGCCTGCTGCGCTCAAAATCAAACAAGACCCTTACAGTCTGCCCGGCACGGTCCTAACACGCACGAGTACCACCGTTTAACTTTGAGCACGAACCAGACCCCGCTTCTATTAAAAAGCCACGTATCTGGGTGTACTTCAGCTCCTCCGTAGAACTATTCCTCGTACTCTGTAACCGCACACGCCACTCACCGGTCCCGAAGGTTCACCTCAAGCTTACCACACTTAACTCGCATGTTCTGAATGGTAACAGCGCTCTGTACACTTACCCATATTCTCTGTACAACAGTACTCCAGTGGAACTCCCCTGTACCCAATTTTCACAGAGCTTCCCCTTCCATTCAGAACACCCAAATCATTCCTCAATAACGGCGCTGCCTGTCTCGAGAATTACTTTCTAGGGTTCTAATAATCCCTCGAGAAGCGCATCCTATCGCACGCAAAACGGACCACCGTGGTTCCCTGGCCAGAGAAACCGTAGCCAGTCGCAATACGACGCTTATAACCTGTCTCGCAAACCAGTTTTGGCGGTGCACACTCATCTTTACCATATCCGACTCGCATGTTCTGAATAGTAGCAGCGCTCTGTACACTTCCCCATATTCTCTGTACAATAGTACTCCAGTGGAACACCCCTGTACCCAATTCCACAGAGCTGCCCCTTCTATCCAGAACACCCAACTCATCACCCATTACTTCATGTTCACATGAGGTTAAGTCTTTAGCAAACCCCCCTTTGGTTCGAATTGAACACCCGTACACTCCATAACACTCACCTCCTAGCGTAACTCCCCGGCTACGCGAAGACGACCTGATGTTGTTGTCGATGTTCGAGGTGAAGAAAGAGGAAAAAAATAAAAATTCTCCTTTGTTCTCGTTCAAAACGGACGTTACTATTCAAGGGATCACAGCACCAAAATGTAGTGGATTTCCCAAGCTATTTCGGTTCTGCTCTGTTCAGAACCGGGTTGTTTAGTACTCTGCGTTGTGATTCAATACCTTTAAAGCTCTGGGAATCACTTCTCTTCTTTCAGCGGTGCAGGCAGAAGGAATTAGGAGGAAAAAGGTTATATAACAGCTGTTTAATCAAAGTTTAAGAGTGTATACAAATTACAATATTTGTTATGACAAAAGAATGCTATAGTTGTGATCAAAAACACTGTGCCGTAAGTGATACAACCAGACTAAAGAGAATGATAGTTGATAAGTTGTTGAAAGTCTTTGTTCTGTGCTGATAACAAAGCAGTCCGTTTTCCCTCCAAAAAGTTCCTTTGTTTTTGCCCGCCTTCTGCCTTGACTGTGGATGAGATGGTGAAGGAGGTCTTGTCGTGTCGGTTGGGTTTTCCAGAGTCCTCTCCCCCTCACCACATCCCATTATATCCCCAAGGCCCAGTGTCTCGGAGTGATGACATCATCACCTTCTTTCCTCCAATGCCAGGCCGGCTAAGCTTGCATTTGAAAATAGGGGTTTGGCTTAATAGGCCAACCCCCTTCACATAAACCCAGATATATTTCTTTACCACAAAGTCTGCTGACTTTCAATAAATTGCTACCAAATCTAATCATTCTGTTAGCTTACCTCAATATTTTATAAACTGAATAGAATATAACTGAATAACAGATTAAATTAGAACTGGATAGAATAGAATACAAATCAATACCATAGATCAGAATAGAATAGACCAGAATAAAACTGATTAGCATAGATGAAGAGGATAGAACAATCAATTAATCAAATTGAACATAAATGAAAACAGAACAGACACATTAACTAATTGTAGACATTGAATTTCTGCAAACTGTAGTTCAGATCAATACAAAATGCTCATATCTCTGATCTGTGTGTGTGTATATATATATATGTATGTGTGTCTATGTGTGTCTGTGTGTGTCTATGTGTCTGTGTGTGTGTGTGTGTGTGTGTGTGTGTGTGTGTGTGTGTTCAGATTGTATGAATGTGTGTGTGTGTCTATGTGTGTGGGTGTGTGTGTGTGAATGTGAATGTAAGTGTGTGTGTGTGAATGGGTAGCTAAGGCTTCCTGCCCCCCACCCCTTGTCTCACCCAGGTGGCTGATTGCGTAAACAGTTGTTGTAAACAGTTCCTCTATTGTCTTGGTTTGAAACTTGTCTACTCAGCTGTTCTCACAGGACCGATTCCACAGATCACACAGGATACAGACTCTGTATCTTTAGACTCGGCTGTTGCCCACACTTTGTATGCAAATTCACCTTTGTTTGTGAACTCAAGACCGGCAAAAGGGCAGAGTAATTTAATCACCAGAAGCATATATTTGGCTGACTTGACTTTAGCAGCTGTTTTCTCTAAATATAACACATTATTTACCATTTGAGATCTATGTTGTTCCAGAATCTACCACACACTCACCAGGGACTTGAAGTGCAGGACCAGCCTCTCAAAGGTCTTCATGTCAGTGCGACCAACTAAACTAAAGCCAGCTCTATTAGCATGGACTATTACACCTACTTGTCTCTTTATTAAAAGAGTGCTACTGAGGCTCATAACATTGAAAAACATTTCAATTGTCTCCAGCTTTATCACCACAAAACTCACAACATTATGTAAATTGCCTTGTTACACTTTTGTTTTTATCTGAATGGCAGCCAGTGGAGACAATCAGCTGAAAAGCCCTGTCTGAGGATTCATGTTCGATGTCGTTACAATACATTACAATAGCAGAGCATACTGGTCCCCAAAATGCGCAGGGCCTTTACCCAGCACACACTGAGGCAGGGCCTTTACCCAGCAGGCAGGCACACACTGAGGGACACAGAGCCTTTACCCAGCAGGCCAGCACACACTGAGGGACACAGAGCCTTTACCCAGCAGGCCAGCACACACTGAGGGACACAGAGCCTTTACCCAGCAGGCCAGCACACACTGAGGGACACAGAGCCTTTACCCAGCAGGCCAGCACACACTGAGGGACACAGAGCCTTTACCCAGCAGGCCAGCACACACTGAGGGACACAGAGCCTTTACCCAGCAGGCCAGCACACACTGAGGGACACAGATCCTTTACCCAGCAGGCCAGCACACACTGAGGGACACAGAGCCTTTACCCAGCAGGCCAGCACACACTGAGGGACACAGAGCCTTTACCCAGCAGGCCAGCACACACTGAGGGACACAGAGCCTTTACCCAGCAGGCCAGCACACACTGAGGGACACAGAGCCTTTACCCAGCAGGCCAGCACACACTGAGGGACACAGAGCCTTTACCCAGCAGGCCAGCACACACTGAGGGACACAGAGCCTTTAAGCAGCCGAGCACACACTGAGGGACACAGAGCCTTTACCCAGCAGGCCAGCACACACTGAGGGACACAGAGCCTTTACCCAGCAGGCCAGCACACACTGAGGGACACAGATGGGCTGGGAGGAAGCCCCGTAGTCTCATCAGTAGAAGTGCTCATCATTCATTCTGATGGAATGTCTGGCTCCTCCCCAATATTGTAATGGCCCTTGAGTGACAGCCACAGCTGGCAGAGTGGATGGCCTTGCCACAGCACCGGCGGACCCAACAGAAGGTTAACACTTCATCACTATGCTAATGATGGGAAAGCCTATTGTCACCACTACCTTAATTGGAGAAAGAAAATCTCTTCAATTGTCCTACAATTTGAATTAACATTTGTATGTATTTAGGAGCACATGTCGTCCTAAATGAAAACATGTGGGAGGACACAAAGACATGGAGGGATCATTTCCTCATTTCATTACATGAAGGTATCTTTTCTCTTAACCTGCTGTAACTTAGCCTTTAGTTTTTGCCATACGTTTCTTATGCATTATGACAAGAATAGGCCTATATCAAAGGAGGCTTATTATATTCATTAATATTGCTGTGGATGATAATGCATTCATCTATTACCTAAGGAAGGAGACAACTGTTGCCAAGGAATGTAAGCCGTTCACCTTAAATCACTGCTCAGTGACATTCATCCACTCTTTCTCCTTCATAGCTAATAGCTATAATTTCTTAATAATAGGGGGTGTCTGGGGATTAACTGGATGTGGTAGGGTGCTCTGTGAACTTGCATCTAGGATTATCGTTTGTTTGTGGGCCTCTAATATAAAATATGAAAGTTAGCTGTCAGTATATTGTTACACTCGGTATTGTGTTTTGCTGTATTCTATCTTTTTTGTGAAGCGCAGCCAAACATTCAAGCATTTGCTGCTATAATTAGTCACGCTGTCACTCATGTTGGCCATGGTCTCAACATAAGTAAACAAGAGCAACCATGTGACCAGTGAAATGACGTCAGTCCAAGTAACAGGTCTTGTTAGTTGTGTAGATCAGTGTTTCTCAACTGGTGGGTCGCGACCCAAAAGTGGGTCGCGGGGCCATCTTGAGTGGGTCGCGGATGTATGTTAAAAAAAAGAAAAAGGATTTTTTTTTTTTTTTTTTTTTTTTTTTGCACTACCTATCTTTGTGAAAGTGGCCTCCTCAGCTCTGGTCCAGCTGAATAAAATTAGAGGAACAGATTGGACATTGAGCATGACCTCAGAGTTGCTTTGTCTGTTTGTACTGTCTCCGGCTGTCCCTGAGCAACGACCGGAGTGTTGAATGTCCCGTGACTAAGACGGGGAGGACGTGACCCTCTTTGCGCCGCCCCTGTGCCTCAAATAGATCCGCTATCAACTCTATCTTTAATCTTTCAAAATGTTCAGTTGCTATCGCTATTAGCTCTATCTTTAATCTTTCAAAATGTACAGTTGCTATTGCATGCACTCATCTGTGTTTCACCACACACATGAGTGCATGCTTACCAACTGTCCGTCTGCAACACTACTATCACCAACATCTAAGAAGGGAGATCCCCCCTTGAATGGCCCTTCTAAGGTTTCTCTCCTCCACACTGCCTGTGGAGCTTTTTTCCCTATTGTTAGGTTTTAGTGAGTTTTTCCTTACCTTCGCGTGGGGTATGTCTGGGAGTGCTTGCATTCTTTCATTTATTTGCATTCATCTAAAAATGTTTGGACCTTATGGTGTTCTTGTTCTGTTCTTGACTTATTGTTATGTTTTCTTCTTGACTTGTTTAAAGAAGACCTGTACGGCCCATGGGGACATTAACGTGTGTTGTCGGGCCCTATAAATAAATTTGATTTGATTTGATTTGATTCTACCATCGCCCCAGACTTTAAGACTTGTCAGGAGCAAACAACATCCCCAGTTATCCCATTAGTTCCCTGGGATGTTAAGCTAAGAAGTCTGCTAAGAAGGATATATTATTTATTATTATTATTTTATTTCATTGTGTTTTTAGCCCTAGTTGTACTTTTGTTGCAACCCCAGTTGTCCCATTAGTTCCCCCAAACTTACTGTAGGTCTGTTATGTTAAGCTAAGAAGTCTGCTAAGAAGCATAATTATTTATTATTATAATTTTATTTCATTGTGTTTTTAGCCCTAGTTGCACTTTTGTTGCAACCCCAGTTATCCCATTAGTTCCCCCAAACTTAGGTCTGTTATGTTAAGCTAAGAAATCTACTAAGCATAATTATTTATTATTATTTGATTTCATTGGGTTTTTAGCAATAGTTGCACTTTTGTTGCACTTTTTTGTGTTTATTTCATGTTTTGAAAGATTGAGTATTACTGCAATTTTTTTTTACATAAATCATAGTGGTTCAAAATGTTGGGTTGTGACTTAATGACTAAGGAAAATGTTGGGTCCCGAGGCTAGACCAGTTGAGAACCACTGGTGTAGATCATATGCCGCGGGGGGGAAAGATCATTCAGCTTGTAGGATGTCATCGCACACATGTTCTGATTCACAAATCTATTTTTAGTCACAAATGCCAGTGAAATGCTCGCACTGTCAAGCCCTGTGTATGTAGTTGCAGACAGTGTGTATGTATGCTGCCCAAGCTGTGAGTCAAGGTCACCATGATTATTGAAGTTACTGCACCTGCAGGCCTATTAGAACAGCATGGGACGACATGTGATCAGATTAATGACTAATTAACAGTCAAAATTAATATTAGATTCTCTGCCACATGCCAAATCTGAGTACCTCAGATCAACAACCATAATTTTTTTTAGGGTTTCAGAAGAACAATGTTTTCAAACTTCATTATTTCTAAGGTACTGTAAGTGGTAAGTTAGTGTGTTGTGTTCATAGTTACTGACGCCTACGGCAACCCATAATAAGTAGGTAGGTGATGTCTGGACACACAAATCGTATCTGACCACTTAACAGTGCGGAGAAATTTGCCTGCAGTCTCAGTTTTATTGTTTCTTGTTGTTTCTCTCCTGCATTTTGATGCCCGCTCTTGGGTTTTTGTATCTGTCCGCCTGCCTGCAATTAAAGACACCCAGTTTGGAGGTTTTTTCTCCACTATCTGTCTCAGCCTGTCTTCCTCCTGCACCTGTGTCCACCACACAGAACACACTAGGCTCTGCGGACAGTCAGTGTTTAATAGGAAACAGGATGCGCCATTGCGCCATGCTCTCACGCTTAGCAGGGCGAAGGACGATATGCTGATACAGTAGGTTAATTACAGCCATTACAAGCCAACATGTACGCGGTTATTATAATGTCACCACTGCCGCCCGGAGATAAAGTGGCCTTTATTGGTGCGACATTGACACTTTGAGACGTTGAACTTGACAGGCCATCACACTGGCATAAGAATCGGGACTCAATTTGATGCCATCGCACTCTTCTACTAACAATAGTCTCAGTTCTATTTTATCCAAACTGGAGGGAACATTTATTAAATAAAAACTTTTCGGAGGCAGTCTGAGAGAAACTATTTTGCATATTAAAAAGAAGCCTGAAACTATTCTCATTAACAGTGACAGGTTGTGTTTCCCCCCCTCTATTTAAATGTCAGGAGCTTTCTCGTATGAAAGGAGGCTGTGTCTGAGTGTCTGGATGATGCCAAAGATGTGACTGCAATATGGTTCTTTCAGCAAATCAACAGGGTATTAAAACCTAATCAAGGGCCGTGCTGAGCTGTGTCGAGTTCCTGGAGGGGCTGGTAATCAATGCACACATATCTAAAAAACATAATTTGCTCTTATCTCTATTTGACATCTATTTCAAGTCCCCAGACCCCCCCGCCCACACTATTCCTCGACTTAAAGCATGTCTCTTGATGAATTATAATGTGCTTCCTCTCATTTCCCCAGGTGAAAGTCCTGTGTGCACAGATATTGCTAGCATTGCTAATCCACTCACCTCTATATTCATTGGCAGTCTCTGCTGCTGTGCTGTTGTATCATTCAGCCGTACACAAAGCAGGAGGCTAGGCTACATCATCTATATGTCTCTGCTCTGTCCTACATTGTCCCGATGTCTCCTTGTCTCTTCCTCAGACGGGAGAGAGAAATGTTTGCTGTCAGCGTTGAAGCCCCCTACGTATTCTCCTTGGCGATATATGACTCTGAGAGAAGTTGATCACCCATAGCAAATTGTCACTAATTGTATATTGCAGGTAGAGTGAGCCTATTCCGATAGTGTTTTATTATCTTGAAGGAAGCAATGTGCAAAGAGAATAGGAACATATGTGTGCGTGCGAGCGCATGCGTGCCCATGTATAATGTTTTAGGATGCAAATGTACCCAGGAGAATAAAAACCAAGGAATAGTGCGTGATCACTCCTGGTTATACACTGTGTTTACCATCAGGTAGGATCCAAAGTTTCCCAACGAGAATATGACAGCCAGAAATGTGTGTACTTGTGTGCACATTAGGGGTGTAACGGTACACAAAATCCACGGTTCGGTACGTACCTCGGTTTTGAAGTCACGGTTCGGTATTATTTTCGGTACAGTATTATTTAACTGTATTAAACAATATAAAACGAATACTGAGCAAACTAATGCTTACTGCTGTAACCTACTAATAACATTTAAAGTAAATCTGAAGATTATTATATAGCAGTCGTGGACAACTGTAGCGTGTGCTTGTTTATACAGAGCCCCTTGCATGACTGTGATGCAAGCCCTGCTTGAATACAGGGGCAGGGCTTGCATCAGTCACGAAAGGGGCTTGTTTATACAGAGCTGGTGGTATGACTTGCTGGCTGAAATACGGACGAGAGGGAACTAGGTAGCGGGGCTATATTACTTTTAACATGTGCTAAACCCAGTGTTCTCGACAACGGAGTATGGTCGCAGATCTGCTGCTATAAAAACACCTATGGCGTTTGTTATTGCTTTGGCCCGGTCTGAATTAATAGCGAGATGCTGCTTGAATGCCACGGGGAGCTGGGTTTGCAATAGGATCTGTTTCTTCCGTGTACCAGTGATATTCACATTCGGGTGATGCCGTTTCAAATGCGTGATAAAGTTTGCAATAAAGTTGAACAATGACATAGCTCTGGCTTGTCAGTTAGTATTGACTCGCCATACTAAGGCTAATATGCTATTGTAGTGACTACAGTATTGGTTCGTGTTCTCCTCTGACTATGTTGTGTAGTGGGAGGGAACGAATGATCTGGCACCGCGGCCAGAGGGGACAATTATTGCGGTTGCACTCGCTGTTGTATTCATTACTGTGCTAGCGATTCATGTGCTCTTGTGTTCTGTATTTACTGACGTGGCTTTGTACATTAAGCAAGCATTACGTTACCTCCGTTTATTCCTCTTTCCTCCGGCACTACACTGGTGACACCGACGTCGATTTTTGTTACGGCGAATTGTGTACAATAATCAGCGAACGAACATTCTTGCAAAATGTCCGGACGAGGAAGACGTTCAGGCCATTGGCAGCCATCACCATCCCCCGTCAGGGAAGCGTGTGGTGCGCGCACGCCCACGCTCAAGCTACCTGAGTTCTGGGAGTCGACTCCGGCTGCATGATTTGCTATTGTGGAGGCGAACTTCAACAAGAGTAAGGTCGCTTTCACACAGGGGCTGTTTGGTCCGGACTTTCGGACCAGAATTCGATAGTCCGGTTTTTCGGGTTTGTGTGAATGCGTGTCGAACTCGGTTCGCGGACCAAACAGGCGAACTCTGGTCCGCCTGAAAACGTCGGTCTCGGTTCGGCTTCATCGGACCAAACGCGAACCAAATATAGGAAGTGATTATTATTACCACTGCTCGCAGCACTCACTGCAAAACAAGCACACTGCATCTATCTATCTATCTATCTATCTATCTATCTATCTATCTATCTATCTATCTATCTATCTATCTATCTATCTATCTATCTATCTATCTATCTATCTATCTATCTATCTATCTATCTATCTATCTATCTAACTGTGCATCTTGGGAAGAAGGAAGAAAAAACGCGGCTTATTATTATTACCGAGGCGCACGGCATTGGATCAATGGATCAATGCCACGTCAATACTATTATTACCTTACCACTGCTCGCAGCATTCATTCACTGCAAAACAAGCACACTGCATCTATCTCTCTATCTATCTATATATCTGTGCATCTTGGGAAGAAGGAAGAAAAAACGCTGCTTATTATATTATTAATAAAACAGCTACTTGTGGGTGCTCATAAAAACACCGTGGTCTACAAGTTGTTTAGCGAGAGGATGGTGGTAATGTGCTTCAATAGAACAATGGATCAATGCCATGTCAAAACTCGCCTCCGCGGAGGGCTCGAACCAAATGAAGAATGCAACAATGTTGCAACTTCACCACCAGAACCGCACCGAGTCCACCAAAACTATATGTGAAAGCGACCTAACGTGGATGACGACGACGACCGGTACAACCACACGGTAGCAGTGTTGGGCAGCTCCACCACAGCTCGAGTGGTAGGTTTTTTTGTCTGATCCCCCGGCGACGAACAAATATGAGCGCCTCAATACCCTACTGCTAGATACATTTGAACTGTCCGCTGCAGAGAGGGTGCGCCGCCTATTTGCTATGTCGGAATTGGGAGACGAGAGACCTTCTGCGCGCATGGAGAGGATGCTGAATCTGCTGGGGACCGAAGACCCCATGATCCTCTTTACGGAGCTGTTCATGCGCACGCTGCCGGCACAAGTGAGGATGGCACTGGCCAACACCGACATCGTGGGCCCCCGCGCCCTGGCCAGGGAGGCGGACCGTTTCGTTTTGGCCATGCCTCAGCGGTCCACCGACCTGCTCGCTCCCGCGACCGCCCCGCAACCGGACCGTTGCAGTAGAGCGAGGGATGACGCCAGGCCTTCTGGCCAGCACGGTAACGCAGCGGGCCATTGCTAATTCCATGCCACGTTTGGCGCCAAGGCCAGACGGTGCCGCTCACCCTGCACCTTCGGACCTGCGGGAAACGGCGGGGCCGGCGCTCGGTAGTGGCCCTGAGCGCTGGCGTCACCAACAGGCTGCTCTTCATCTGAGACACCGCCTCTGGTCGCAGTTTCCTTTGCGACACGGGTGCCCAGTGGAGCATCATTCCGGCAGAGAGGTCGGTTGTGGCAAAGGAGGAGCGCGGTCCGCAGTTGGCGGGTGCGGACGGCACGCCCATTCGCTCTTATGGCACAAGGGCGGTGGACGTATGCTTCGGAGGACAATGTTTTTTGTGGGATTTTGTCGTTGCGGCTGTCACATTCCCCCTCCTTGGCGCGGATTTTCTGTGCGCCCACAACCCGCTAGTGGAGGGGGGGAACAAGCGCCTGGTCAACTCACAGACTTTCGCTTCCTTTGCATGTACGCAGGGGGAGGCCGTCTACGGCGGGTGGTCCAATACACTCGCCGAAAGTGACCAGTACGTTCGGCTACTCGCTGAGTTCCCCGACCTGGGCAAGCCCACTTATTCCACGGCCACAGTGAAACACAGGGTGGAGCACCACATTGAGACCAGTGGGCCTCCCCTCTACGCCAGGGCCAGACGCCTCAACCCGGAGAAGCTGGCCGTCACCAGGGCGGAGTTTGAGCACATGGAGCAGGTGGGCATTGTTCGGCGCTCAAACAGCCCCTGGGCGTCTCCCCTGCACATCGTCCCTAAGTCAGACGGTGGGTGGCGCCCATGTGGGGACTATCGCCGCCTCAACGACGCGTCCAAGCCTGACCGCTACCCGGTCCCACATGTCCAGGACTTTGCGGCGAACCTGGCAGGCAATCGCTTCTTCTCAAAAGTGGACCTGGTACGGGGGTACCATCAGGTGCCGGTGCACCCCGAGGACGTCCCCAAGACGGCCGTCGTCACGCCCTTTGGGCTTTTCGAGTTCCTGCGAATGCCGTTTGGCCTGCAGACCTTCCAACGCCTCATGCACTTGGTGCTCCGGGACCTACCATTCCTCTTCGTCTACTTGGACAACATCCTCGTAGCGAGCGCCACAGAGGAGGAGCACCTGTCCCACCTCCGAACCCTGTTCTCATGGCTCAGCCAGCATGGGCTGATCGTCAACCCGGCGAAGTGTGAGTTCGGGCGGGGCGCCATCGACTTACTCGGGCACCGGGTCTCCGCAGAGGGGGTGACCCCCCTCCCCTCGAAGGTGGAAGCGGTCGCCGAATTTCCGCGCCCCCGCACAGTCAGCGAGCTCAAGGGGTTCATCGAGATGGTGACCTTTTATTATCGCTTCCTCCGCCACATCGCTCACATCCTGCGGCCTCTGTACGAAGCCCAGAAGGGCAAGACGCTGAAGCAGCCGGTGGACTGGACGGCGGAGCGGGTCAAGGCTTTTCAAGACACCAAGGAGGCCCTGGCCCGCGCGGCCATGTTGGCCCACCCCTCGCCCTCGGCGCCCATTGCTCTCACCACGGACGCCTCTGACTTTGCTGTGGGAGCGGTGTACGAGCAGTGGGTTGGGGACGCCTGGCAGGTGCTTGCCTTCTTCAGCCGCCAACTGTCGCCCAGGGAACAGAGGTACAGCATGTTCGACAGGGAGCTCCTCGGGCTGCGGCTTGCTGTCAGGCACTTCCGTTTCTTGCTGGAGGGACGCGAGTTTACGGCCTATGTGGACCATAAGCCGCTCACGCACGCCATGTCCAAGGCGACAGAGCCGTGGTCCGACCGCCAGCAGCGCCAGCTCGCCTACGTGTCCGAGTTCACCACGGACATCCAGCGCGTTGCTGGGAAGTCCAACCAGGTGGTAGATTGTCTCTCCAGGGCGGTGGTTGGTGCGGTGCAGCTGGGTTTGGACTACGTCAGCATGGCTGCGGACCAGGCCGCCGATCCTGCCGTCCAAGCTCTCAAGTCGTCGGACACTGGACTGCGCCTGGAGGAGGTAGTGTTCGGTGATGCGGGGGTTACGCTCTTGTGCGACGTCTCCATGGGTCAGCCGTGGCCGGTAGTCCCCGCCAACTGGAGACGCCCTGCCTTCGAGGCCATAAACGGCTTGTCTCACCCTGGCAGGAAGCCGTCCTTGCGACTGGTGTCGGAGAAGTTTGTGTGGCAAGGGCTCAAGAGGGATGTGAGAGCCTGGGTCGACATGTGCACCGCCTGCCAGCATGCCAAGGTGCATCGGCACATCAAGGCCCCCCTGGAACAGTTCTCCGTGCCCGAGCGGAGGTTCGACCATGTCAACGTGGACCTGGTAGGACCGCTGCCCCCCTCGCACGGATACAACTACCTTTTCACCATGGTGGACAGGATGACTTGCTGGCCGGAGGCGGTCCCGCTCTCCTCAACGACGGCCCCCGACCTGGCCCGGGCGTGCATCGCGGTGTGGGTCTCCCGCTACGGCACCCCGGCTGTTCTCTCCTCTGACCGTGGCTCACAGTTCACTTCGGAACTGTGGGCGGCGGTGGCGGAGAGCCTGGGGGTCAAGCTCCACCGCATGTCCGCCTACCATCCGCAGGCAAATGGGCTCTGCGAGCGTTTTCATCGTTCCATGAAGGCCGCCCTTCGAGCTAGCCTCACGGACGGCGACTGGCTGGACAAGCTCCCATGGGTCATGCTGGGGCTCAGGACGGCGCCAAAGGAGGACGCTGTCACACCCCCTCCTGCACCTCCTGACTTTACCTACAGTCGTAGGGGCCGGGCCATACGCCCTCCTCACCGTGAGGATTTCTTATATTGAGGTGAACACTGGGGGGGCTGGTGTAGTGACTACAGTATTGGTTCGTGTTCTCCTCTGACTATGTTGTGTAGTGGGAGGGAACGAATGATCTGGCACCGCGGCCAGAGGGGACAATTATTGCGGTTGCACTCGCTGTTGTATTCATTACTGTGCTAGCGATTCATGTGCTCTTGTGTTCTGTATTTACTGACGTGGCTTTGTACATTAAACAAGCATTACGTTACCTCCGTTTATTCCTCTTTCCTCCGGCACTACACTATGCTGAATTACAGTTCTCGTTCAGTGTGGCTGCGCGCTGTGTGGGATGAACAAACGACATCTGGTTAGTTGTGCACATTATATTAGGGCCGGGGGGATTTAAGTTCAGCAAAAAAAAGTTCCATACCGTTGCAATCGTTCGGTGCACAGCGCGTACTGTACCGGAGGACCACATTGAGGCGGTACAGTACATATTCGCGTACTGTTACACCCCTAGTGCACATGCATGCGTTGTTTGTCTGTGTGTTGAATGTGTACACACAAGTGAGCGTTTGGCTTAGTGCATGTGAGTGGATGTGTGTTGTGCTGTGTTGAGTCTGGGCGCCATGCCCAGGGTGTTCTGACCACGTCCACTGCCAGTAGTAGCCTATATAAGCCTTAGGTGGTCCACTGAGCCCTTTGGAAAACACCTGACAGAGAACAGCTCAGGCTTCTGCAATACATATATACGTACACTACACACACATATTCATACACACTTTCAGACCTATTCTCGTGGGAACATTTGGATCCTACAAGACATGCACACAGACAAACACAAAGTGAGCCCTAGCACACTAAAGACTCCGGCCGTCCATGCAACAAGGCCTTTGCAACTGTGTCAATCATTCATCCAGTATCTAGCTCTTGGATCAGACTGACATGGAGGCTCAGTTGAAAGCAGCGATTCAAGGCGTGCATAATAACCAACCATCGGCAGGATGTTCTGATAGGATCTTTGTTTACTGTTCTCCTGCCAGCCTCCACGCTGCAGGCCCCAGCATTATGGGAACAATTTACAGGCCCTTTTGAAACATGCAGTGGGAAAATCACAAATATTGGTGGAAAGTTATATACGCCTCCAGTGACGACCAGTGATTAAATTAATAACAAGAAGCTTATTTTTCAATGCGAGAAAGCCATGTGTGTGCGTGTGTGTGTGTTGGAGCTCAGCCTCCCACAGACAAAACGGTCTCCTCTCAAATCAAAGCTCCTCTATCGATTAGATATTATATGGTTTATATACAGGGCTTAATCCTATCCTGCCAGAGTCTGAGACATCAATTAGAGGATAGAATAGAGGAATTTTTACAGCCAAGGCTTCTCTTCACTATGGGAGATGTTAGAGCAGTGGTTCTCTAACCATGTCAAGGACCCCCACATTGATACATGGTAGGCCATGGACTCTCATTTCATAAGATCCTGTCCCAGAAACACTGAACATCTGAGAGAAGACATTTGTCGTTGCTATATGATTTAGTTGATAAAACTTGTCAGTTTGAGCTGTTGAGTTGAACAGTCTGTAGATATGCAGATGACAAAGGTGTGTGAAACCATTCAGAATAGTCATAGTAATATCCTTTAATTTAGCTAACTTCTAGCAAATAAACTATTTAGTGAAAGTAAATGTCATTTTTCTGGGGACCCCCTGGAGACCCCTTAACACTTTCAGTGCCAGCCATTAGACGCAGCCCTCTGTAGCAACGCCACCGCTAGATAGATAGGGATCCGTCACCTTGTTTGTAGAGCTATAACTATATTCTATATTATAGCTATGGATATAATACTATGGCCCATTTGACATCACCTATCTATCATTCAATATATGTGAAAAATAATGAATTTTTCCATCCATATGTTCCCATGTTATAATAATAATAAACTTTATTTATATAGCACCTTTCATACAGAAACTGCAGCTCAAAGTGCTTCACAACAGAAAAAAGACATAAAGTGCAGGCCACCTTGTTTATGGTTTGATTCAGTTTTAAATAGAAAATAGTTAAAATAGTGCAGTGCAATACAATAGTAGAATAGAATAGATCAAATATATTTTCTTTTACAGTGCAATACAATTGTTCTGGATTACTGTTCAACAGTTCAAAGTCATCTTTACCTTCTCTGTTTGGTATCCACAGTTTAAAACTTGACAGTCTTCCCTCCTGTTTTATATTCCTACAGTTTTAAAGCCCAACAGTCTCTTGTTTGATACCCACACAGTTTAATACCTGACAGTTTTGAACCTGTAATAAAAAGTAATAGACAGTAAAATAATACAGTGCAATAAAATAGTAGAATAGAATATATAGTACAATTATGCAATAGAATGGACAGAGTAAAATAGTGCTAGAGTGTATCAGAAGGCTATGGTGAAGAGGTAAGTTTTTAGATTATTTTTGAAAATATTAAGAGATCTAGCTTCCCTAATGTCCATGTAGTGTGTTCCATAACTTTGGTGCATAGTTTGCAATGGCTGCATCCCCAATTTTCCTTAGACTGTGGCTTGGAACCTTCAATATACCAGTAGTAGATGATCGCAATGTTCTAGGAGGCACATAGTTGAATTGTAGCTTGGTCCTGTTCCATTTAGTGCTTTGTATATAAGGAGGAGGACCTTGAAATCAATTCTAAATGTTACCGGAAGCCAGTATGCATGAAAGGGGGGGGGGGGGGGGGGGGGGCGTTTCTGATTATTTGATTGTCAGTAACGGCATTCGTATAGAACAATCTGATTAATCGCATGATTGTCCATAGTTAAGTCGCGATTAATCGCAAATTAATCAAACTTTTTTTTATCTACCTAAACGGATATTTTTAGTTCCAAGTTGTAATACTCTTATCAACATGAGAGTCAACAAATGCTTGCTTTATGCAGCCATTTAACACAAAAGGATGACTGTACTGAATTCTCCCATCCGGACCAATACAATTTGAAATATTATTATAGAATCTAGGCTTATAAATTACCTTATACAGGCTTATAAATTACCTTATTATAGCCAATTCGCACATTTATATATATACATATATTATCTTTCAAATGGCTAAGTTCAAATCTAATTGTTGCTACATGAGAAACTAACTGTGCTTCAATATATGTCAATAACGTTAAGTGTTGTGGTTTATTATCCCGAATAATAAGAGATATAAAAATAATTCATACAGAAGTATGAAGCTTGAAACCACATAGAGGCTTTTGGGAAGTGTCGTTCTGAAGAATTCCGGCGCTGATCGAGAGCTAGCGGTGTCCTCTACAAAATGGCCACAAAAAACTACAATTTCCCATGGTTAAAAGTGTCCATAATGGTCGCCTCTCGCGAAGTAAACAAGACCAAAACGAAAAGGAAAATCTATCTAATAACAATTTAACCTATTGGTAAACTAACGTATTGATGATAATATACATTATAACTGCTGTTGTGACATGGTTATGATGTTTATACTTGAATACATTTGACAAAAAAAACAATACTTTTGTCAAACAGTCTGGAGAGATTGATTTATGACGTGATGTCATTTGCGGTCCGCCGATGGACCGCACGGGTGGAAGAGGTTAAGTCGTTTTGGCACTCAACGACTTAGGCCCAGAAACGACTTCACTTGTTTTGGCACCAAAAGTGTTAACACTTTCAACGCCGGACCCGAGTATAGTCGGGTTAACTCGCCGAACGTTCGGCGCCAGAACCGAGTATAGTCGGGTTTTGGTTGTTATTTCTTTTATTCGCTATTTCCATTGATTATCCATCCAGGGAGCCTGATGTTATCATTGGGAATGGGTCTGAGATCGCAAACGTCCAATACCGCCGCCTGCCGCCTTGCGGACAGTATTGCACATCCTTGGAAACTCTCTGGCTTGGGCTGTGCATCGATCTAAAAAGTCTGGTCCGGGTTATCCTTGTCAGGCAGGACAAGCGTTTATAATGCATGGATTGAGGAGAATCAAGCACTCCCGGTTCATGTTCTTTGGTGGATTATGTTGGCAACATGATCAACATCAATACTTGGAATGGCGTTCAGATAATTGGAATATTCTTTTTGGAGTACATCCTAGTCAAGGTAAGGGCTATATGGTATCAATCTTGCGTTAATCCAAGAATCCATTTAATGTGTTTGTGTAACGTATTCCGTTGGTGGCGATCAAAGCATGGAAAAACTACCCCCCCCCCCACCCTTTCATGCATTCATGATGAAACATAATACCAATAATATAGCGTTGATTTCAGATTGATTGTTGATACAGGCGAGAAACGGCACGGTTTTGAGTCAAATGCACTAAACGCTGCATAGTGTCGTTTTCTGGGATTAGACAGGATTACTCTA
Source organism: Notolepis coatsorum (assembly GCF_963971535.1). Lineage (NCBI taxonomy): Eukaryota > Metazoa > Chordata > Actinopteri > Aulopiformes > Paralepididae > Notolepis > Notolepis coatsorum. The sequence continues at coordinate 51,047,974 of NC_140180.1, read as the reverse complement.
AAACTATACTCATATTCACCACGGTATAAAACGGGAATGTGTGAGAAGTGGGTTTAGGAACACAGCCCAATCGCTGAACACAGGAGAGGTGTATGGAGCGTTTCAAGGGGTTTTAATTGTAGTTCCCAAGCAGACAGCAGTACAACAGGAATGTGCAATAGAATGGGGTTAGAATGTTCTTGGGGGGGGTGAGGATAGATGTACTCCGGCTGCAGCTGTGGGCAGAGGACACAGGTCTGTGTCTGGAGAGAGAGCAAGAGCACTTCTTGCGTAGTATGGGACGTCCAGGCAGGAAGGCGCACTGGAACGGGGATCCTGGGGCACAAGAGAAACGGATTAGAGCAAGGAATACACAAGAGCAGGTTAGCAGAGCTTCAGGCCGAGACATCGTACCTAGGTAGTGATGTTTAACACCATGACGACTTCTGGTCAGCATCGTCGAGTAGAAGTAGGGTCTTCATCAACGGGGGATGGGATACAGCTGTGAGGAGTGAGGTGCCTGACAGCGTGTGAATCAGAGGGATGAGGTGCAGCTGGGCTGAGTGACGGAAAGTGAAGGGATGCTGGCCATATAAGGGTGTAGTGTTGTCAAAAATATCGAAGTATCGATACATATCGATACTGAATATTTAAAACGGCTTCAATACTCATTTCCCGAAGTACCGATACTTTCTGCAGTATCGGTACCAGCTGGCTTGCTCCCGCCAGAGCCTTGCCCTTCCGCCTCCTCCTCCTCCTCGCTCAGAGCAACAGACACAAGCTGCTGCAGCCTCCTCCCCCTCACAGCCGGGCAGCGCAGCCCTGTCTTCAGTTTGTAAACAACGCTATTATTAGCTAACGTTAGCTGTCGTTCCTCCGTTAGCTTAATGCTAGCTAGCTGGCCACCTATTACTTCATGGAAACGGAGTAACGTCAAGCCGAGCCCACCACACCAGTACACGCATGAACTCGACACAACTACCCCGTTTCCAACGTTCGGTCGAGCGGAGCCGGAGCCCATCCTACACTAGTACACGCATGAACTCGACACAACTACCCCGTTTCCAACGTTCGGTCGAGCGGAGCCGGAGCCCATCCTACACCAGTACACGCATGAACTCGACACAACATTACCCCGCCTCCATGAAGTGTCCAATTAGCAGCAATGTTGTTGAAAATGTAACGTTAATAAATGCTCCGAGCATAGCTCCGAAAAAAAAAAAAAAAAAAAATATTATAATAAAAAAAAATGATTATAATTTTTTTTTTTTGGTATTGAAAATATCGAAAGTATCGATACTTTTCAAGGTATCGTATCGAAGTCGAAATTCCAGTATCGTGACAACACTATAAGGGTGTGAGACTTCCGTGGAGGAAGAGAGGATGAGGAGGAGTGCGTGGTGGATGGAAAGGAGGATGAAGAGGAGTGTGTGGTGAACGTGAGGGGAAAAGGAGGGGGAGTGAAGTACGCTCGTGCTGTGACTATGACAGAATGTATGGATGAATTATTAAATTTTTCTCACAAAGTGAACGATAGATACTCGATGTCAAACGGGTAATAGTATTATATCCATAGCTATGATATTTAATATAGTTTGAGCCCTGCAAACACTGCCATGTATCCGTATACTTTAAAATGGTGGCCTTCTTACCACACAGTACACAGCACCCTCTGGCGCTGAAAGTGTTAAGGATCCCTGGGGGTCCCACTCCCCGGACCCCACCTTGAGAACCAATGTTTTAGAGTACCTCCCCTCCTGCTATTATTGCAGTGATGTGGTTCCCAAAAGGGTTGTCTTTCATCATGCAGAATGACAGCTCTCTGTTCCTGTTTGGTAATGCAATGAGGTCGGTTTTATAGGTCGGCTATATAAATGCACCATTTTTACCTACAAGACCTACTGTATGTGAAACCAGCCAGACCCCACTCATTTAAAGAAACAACGATATTACAAATACAAAACAATGGCACAAAAAAGCAAGTAATATTCATAATAGAATGAGACAAAAAGATAAATAATTTTTTTCAGGTAGACACAATGGTCAGATATCACATGCCAGGTTCCAATATGCCATTCTAAACCCCAAAGCAGATGGAAGGGGAGCGACGTCGCCTGGCGATGCGATCAGCTGTCGCTCAACAACAATCGCTTAGCACACCACACGCAACCAAATTTGATATATATGCAGCAATCAAATGTTGAAATTAGGGTTGCAAATTGTAAGCACGTACCTTACTCAATCATTGATAACATTAACAATCAATTAATCGATCAATTGTAACAAAAAATACCCAATTTTCCAAACAATAACAAATGTATTTGTTTCCTCAATCAAAAGGTTTATTTCCGCAGCAGCGACATATTGCATTCTCGCAACATTGCCTGGCATATGAAAAATAGAAATGTATAGAGGCCTAGACATATTAAAACACATTTGTATCGACTTTAACTCTTTCTGCGCCAAAAACTTAATATCTCGTGTTTCGCCGCCAACGCTTGAGCGCCAAAAACTTAATATTACGTTTTTAGTTCTTTTGATATTTTACCTTTGATCCCCGTTATAAACACTCAACCAGAGCTCCCTAGGTCTCCTTGGCACATCTGCCTACATTGGAATTGCAATGGCGATCGAATCTCGCCAGGTGGCAGTGTCGCCTACCTTTTGAACTGGGGATATCACTTGTCTTCCAGTACTGACTTATCTCCGGCTGTTTTCGCCTAGGAGTGGATCACAACATAGCAATCGGTGGAAGATTTGGTGCCTCAGAGCTACTCTTTCCCGTATGGTAGCCATGCCCATTATACACGAGTAATTGCGATCACCATGGGATCGACTGGGATTCATTCATTTTGGAGTACTTTCTGACTGAGGTAAGGTGTATCTTAGGTAACCTGCTGGTATTTTCTTTACGTAAAACATGCTTCTGTACCGATCACAGTGTCATATTTTACCGGAAGTAAAACATGTTTTTGGTAACGATTGTCATTTCCAGTTAAAACGCCCCCCCCCCCCCCCCCTTGATGATTCTGTGAAGACACATATGTATATGGTATATACCTTTGATTTGGAAGTATTTGGAGTTTCAGGCGAGCAACCAGAACGATTTGGGCATAATGCATATAACACGTCATATCTTGCGATCTATGAAAAAAGACTGGATTATTTAGGAAAGGGTCAATGTTTAGCATGTAATAGCGCACAAACTACACTATGTAGAAATGAACTGGTTAGTCACTCTTGGACTATAAACAATGCCTGTCAAATGAGCCATACTATTGTCTCCATAGCTATAATACAGAACACACGATGGGTCCGCAAACATTGCGAAAATGGTCAATAACGCTGGCGCCATTGAGGAAAGATGGGAAAAGAGCGTGGCAGTCAATGAGTTAAGCCGGCGAGCTGCATATGTGGCAAAAAAAAGAAAAGTCACTCGCCACTTAAAAAATCTAAAACATTTCTAAACACGGTTTTATATTAACTTAACAAATAAACTAAAACAAAAAATCTACTTACAGTATGTCCAATAGGCCTAACTAAATAACAGATTATGCGCATAAAACGCTGAAAACAACCAACTGTAATAACGAAGCAAATAAGGCTGACCTTCGAAGCTTTTTTTTGGCAATCGAAGCTTCGGGGCCAAGCTTAGATTTTAATTCGAAGCTTCCTAAAAACTATTTGTAATTTTTTTAAATATTTATTATTATAATTTTTTTTTATCTTATGTTGTGGGACTTTTACAGCACTTTGGTAAACTTTGTTGTTTTTAAATGTGCTCTATAAATAAAGTGGATTGGATTAATTAATTAAGTAGCCCCTTTCGTGACTGTGACGCAGCCAACAAGGTTTCACTCGGCTGCGCTGCCTGGGTGCAGTGGGGCTGCTCTCACAGTCAACGACATGACATTACATAATTATGTTGCAACCTTCGTCTATCAAGCAAACAATTATATAAATATTTATATGTAGTTGATAGAGACAAAGGCAGAATTCGACTTAATTAAGCACGTTTTATTAAGACATATTTTTATATGGGTCGGGACACTTTAAAAAAGCAGCACAATGAACACAAATCTGTCCGACATAGTCTTAAATAACAAACGGCATTGCTTCGCTTCTTCGTTTTCAACAAAGATAATTTCCACGTGCTTGTTGTAGAGAGGTGGAGTCGAGGCGCCGCTTACTTTCGTTTAATTGGAATGGAGGCGGGAAGGCGCCGCTTACTTTCGTTTCATTGGAATGGAGGCGCACGATTTTGGAGGCAAAAAAAAAGAAAAAATAATTTATATATATATATTTTTTTTAAACATCGATTTATTTTTTTATGTTCGAAGCTTGTGCTATCGAACGGAGCTTCGAAGCTTCAAAGTATTTAAGACAACCCTAGAAGCCAACAGCTGGACGCCATCAAACAAGGGAGTGACGTCGGAAGGTTAAGAGATTAAAAAAATCAAAAGCATGTATTTAACAAACTCAACAATGTTCTAAACATGGTTTTATATTAACTTAATAAATAAACAAAAAACTCAAATCTACTTATGTCGACAAACATTTCCAATAGGCCTAAATAAATAACGAAGGTTATCCTATAACCCTAGTTATATGAATACTGGCTGAGCGTCTCGCTCTGCCATTATGAGATATCATCTCTCCAGCACCTACTGTGCCCATGGAACATTTTTACATGCACCTCACTTGCACGTGACCACGCCTACTCCCGTGCGTGCCTCTACAAGACACCGGAAGTGGTCACGTCCACGCCCTTCCAAGTTTGAATTCCATACGTGGAAAACATCCAAGGGACCTCAGGGCGCTGAAGAGCGAGATGCTCAGCCAGTATTCATATAACTAGGGTTATAGGATAACCTTCGATATATTATCATACTGGCCAATCGTGTCTCGCTCTGTCATTATGAGATCAAAGGGGGCAGAGCGGACGCGTGGCCACGTCAAATGCACCCCCTGAGGGCCTGTAAGCCATACGCCACGTCCACCCGCCCGTCCTAACGAAGGGGGGGAGGCAGTCAACTACAACCAATGTGCGAAAAAGGGAACCAGGCACCCCAGAACGCACAGTGCAAGCTGGACAGCGTGTGACACAGCACTCCGCGGTCCACACCCACACACACCTGCTAGCCCACCTGATGGCGGGACGCAGGAGAGGTCCCGGACCTCAGGACTGCCTGGGAGACAGAACCCCCAGTCATGTCCATGAGGTAAAACCTAACGAAAGGACGCGGGGAGGACCAGGAGGCCGCAGCGCAGATGTCCTCCACCGAGGCCCCCCCCCAACAGGGCAGCGGAGGCCGCCACACAACGAGTGGAGTGTGCCCTGACGCCCCCGGGGGGAACCTGTCCAGCCAACATGTAGCAAAGGGCAATGCCCTCGCACAGCCAATGTGACAGGCGTTGCTTGGACAGCGCCTTACCCGCGCGAGAGCCACTGTAACAAACAAACAGTTGATCGGAAGCCCTGAGATCCCGCGTGCGACTAAGGTAAACCTTCAGTGCACGGACAGGACAGGACAGGTGAAGGCTCGCCTCCAACTCACTAACGTCCAACTGGGAGACAGAGAATGTTCCACAGGCTTGAGACGCCGTGCGCCAAGCAGGAAATGTCTCACGAGAGGGTGGCTGAACAGCGTTCTGCCCTCAAAGCCCAGATGACAAGAGGATATAGCTGCGGCGTACACCTTCACTGTCGAGGCTGACAGTCTATCCAGGATAGACTGAAGGAAGGATAGAACCGAGTCCAGGGGGCATGACACCAGGCCCCCAACCTCACACCACTCTTGAAACATACGCCACTTCCCTGCGTAAACCGTGGTAGTGGAGGGAGCATGCGCGTTCTGGATGGTGTTAATCACAGTAGGGTTAAGACGCATCCCCTCCAGATTCACCCTTTCAGCAGCCAAACCATCAAAGGCTGCTCCAGAACAGGAGGCAGAAACAGAGTTCCGCATGCCTGAGAGAGGGTCCGCGGTGACCACGGAACAGGCCACGGCGGGGCCACCAAGAGCTGAATCAGGGCCGGGAACCACACAACCACACATCCGGCCGGGAACCACACATCAAAGTCCTGCGCTGCTGATGTACCCGCTCCAACAACTGAGCTATCAGGTGTATGGGGGGGAATGCGTACAGAATCCCGGGCGGCCACGGATACATCGAGAAGGCATCCACTCCCAGAGAGGGGTTGTCCTTCCGACTGACCGAGAACCACAAGGGGCACTGGTGGGACTGTCTGCTCGCTAACAGGTCCACCGAGGCCTCCCCGAATCGGTCCCAGACCTGTCTGACTATGTCTGGATGTAGTCCCCACTCATCCGGGTGAGGACCGCCCCGTGACATCACATCTGCACCCACATTCTCCCTGCCGGGGATTTGGAGAGCCCTCAGGCTGCGCAGATTGAGAGATGCCCATAGCCAGAGTTCGACCGCCGCCTGGTGCAGACGGGGGGAGCATACTCCTCCCTGTCTGTTGATATACGATGCTGACGTTGTGTTGTCCGTCCTGATCAAAACATGCTCACCCACCACCAGGTGGCCGAGCCGCTTGAGGACTAGAAGCACTGCCTTCAATTCCAACACATTGATATGTAGTGCAGACCGGGCAGCATGGTCTAGCCAGCTGCCCCCTACTGCGTCGGTCTGACACGTCCCCCCCATCCTGTGAGGGAGGCGTCAGTGAAGACCGTGACGTGTGATAGCCTGCTGCCAATGGGGACCCCGCTGGTGAGGGCCCCCAGTACTGACATGGGAACCTTCAGCTGCTTCCACTTGCCTCTCACAGGGTCTATTTTCTCACTGAAAAACCACCTCTGTATCCTCCTCATGAAGAGGAGGCCAAGAGGGACCACAGGTTTAGCAGATGCCATCATACCGAGCAGGCGCATCACGGACAGCGCAGTAACCGCCCTGCCAAGACGGAACCTCCCCAGCGCGCCGAGAATATCCTCCCGCCGCCGCTCTGAGAGGGTTGCCCTCATAGACCTTGAGCTTAGAACCAAGCCCAAGTACTCCACCTGTTGACTGGGAAGAGGGGTACTCTTCTTCCAGTTCACAGCAAAACCCAGACTGGTGAGGAATTCCACCACCTGCCTGGTATGAGACCTGGCGATCTCCTCTGACCGGCTGAGGACCAGAATGTCGTCGAGGTAGAATAAAATTCGAATCCCCTGACGACGCAGAGGTCCCAGCGCGGTCTCCACGCATTTGGTGAATGTGCGAGGAGCCAGAGAGTAGCCGAAGGCAGCCTCTGGTACTCGTACGCTATGCCCTGAAACAGGAAGCGTAGGTACTTCCTGTGAGGAGGGAAGATCGGGATGTGAAAATACGCATCCTTCAGGTCTATGGAGGTGAACCAGTCTCCCACTCTGACAGTGCTTAACAGGTGTTTGACGGTCAACATTCTGAACCTTCTTGCCACAATCAGCCGATTGAACGCAGACAGGTCCAGTATGGGTCTGACACCTCCCGATTTCTTGGGCACCAGAAAATACCGGGAGTAACCGCCCCTCATCGCGTCTTCCCGTGGGACCACGACAACGGCCTGCTTCGCCACCAGAGAACGAATCTCCTCGGCCAGGGCTGTCACTGCCGCGGACCCTGACAATAGAGTCTGTACCAAACCCGAAAACGGAGGGTGGGGGTGTGCAAACTGCAACACAAGCCCCACCCTCAGCGTTCTCTCCATCCACGCCGACATATGGCACTTCTGTAACCATACGTGGTGATAATCCCAAAGCGCCCCCGCAGCCAACTGGCGCTGGTCCGCTAGGAATCGTAGATAGGTGGCCCGGTTCCTCCCGCTGTGCGTTGTCAACCCTCGTCTCGCCAACCGCGCGAGCAGGGTGTCTTGCGGAGCCGGGATATCGCACCCTGACTCTACCAATGAGGAAATCGCACCCAAGGGGGGACCCCGACAGAAAGGGCCGGTCTGATACGGGGGGAGTGGCCATCACCCCTGGTGACAGAGTCTCCACCACTGAGCATCTTCCCGGCATAACCTGCTGGGGACAGCCTGCTCTGCAGCTGGACATGCATGGTGTGTGGTCCCCACACTACCCGATAGGGTGAGTCCCTACACACCGTAGCCCTGTAGTGATATTACTACCACCCAAATTACGCGTTCCTGACTGACCACCACCGGACGTCCGGCCTGGCGAGGGCAGGGCTGGGGGAACTCGCGCTGCGACCTCCTGGGCTTAGGATTCCTCCTCTGACAATTTTCTTTTGATACAGGGAATCCTGCTCCGTCGACAGATACAACACCAGTCTCACCAAACACAGACGCAGAGCGTGTGGCGTGGGAGCCTCCTGACAGCACAGCATTCTCATAGACAGACCCAGGCCTAGCTAGCAACTGGGTGTCAGCCCCCGTCTCCATGAGAAGCGAAAAATGGGGCCGCTTGCGCTTCACTGGAAGAACGCGGCCCACAGCCAAAGGGGACAAATCAGAGCCTTGAGTCCCGAGCCATAGTGTAGCGGGGGGGAGTAACCGGAGAGCGTGCTAGACACAGCTAGATGGCAACGGTTTTTCAGGGCGTGCCCATCTAATATAGCCGATCCCTCGTCGTATGCTATGCCCTGAAACAGGAAGCGTAGGTACTTCCTGTGAGGCACCTGTCTCTTCCTGTCGGCACCATGACCACCTGTTCTCTTTGTGTCCAGGTCATCTCAGGCGGGGGACACATGGCCGCTGGCCGGGGGCCTCGCCGCAGCCGCTGGCGAGGCCGTGCTCTCACCTCTGGCTGTGTGGTGTGGGGCGGTGTGGAGCCCAGGTCAAATACCGCCCGTGCCTCTGTGGACAGACCAAAAAGTCCATCCGCGGAGAGGGGAGCCCTGAGGAGGAGAACTCTCCTCTCCTCCTCAAGGGAAGATTGCTCCAACCAAAGATGCCTGTGAACAAGCGTTGACAACATCCTAGCCCTCCCTGCGGTTATAGCTTGCGGCTGGGTCAAAAGCTGAATAACCTCAAAAACCTGTGCGATGTTTTTGACGTTGGCTGGCTCTAAGGCCCCACCACCGACATCATTTTTGACAGATAAGCAGCCAATTGAGCAATGTTATTAGTTGCTGCTAAATTCTGCCCTGCGGTGGTATAAGTTTCATCAGCCCACTCAGCCACCTGCCAGGCCGACTCGCCCTCTGGCGTCGGCTTCCGGGCGGAATACTGTTCTACCATGCCAGGGCAAAGAACCGATGCTACCTGCTTCTCTAAGCACGGCACACCAGTCCTGGGCCCTGTCGTCAGACCATCCACCCGTGTAAAGGGTTAATTAGCCTCAGCCAAACCACCAACATTAGATACCGATTGACCGTCAGCAATGAAACGGTTAAGAGGAGGGAAAACTGGAGACAGTCCCAGCGGGACACATGGGAACGGCGCCCCAAACACTTTAGCATTAGCGCACGCCAGGATAATTGGAAAAACATTCAACAACGAGTCATGTTGACCACATTTATCCAAATACCCAGCCCCCCGCGCCAATACATCGCCCGGTCATCTCACAAGACAACGAGAAGTATTGAATATGCTTGGAAGGGTCCGGGGGCTGGCGTACTTCTGGCGAAAGTCCAACATTGCGTAATTTCTCCCTTTGCTTCATAACAAAGTTCCACCTGGTTGAAGTGTATATAGCAGCTCCACGGATGGAAAGAAAACAGGAAGGGCGTGGATGTGACCACTTCCGGTGTCTTGTAGAGGCACGCACAGGAGTAGGTGTGGTCACGTGCAAGTGAGGTGCATGTAAAAAATGTCCACAGGCACAGTAGGTGCTGGAGAGATGATATTTCATAATGGCAGAGCGAGACACGATTGGCCAGTATGATAATATAACAGATTATGTGCATAAAACGCTGAAAACATCCAACAGTTAACAACCTCTTCCACCCGTGCGGTACCGGACCGCAAATGACATCACGTCATAAATCATTCTCTCTACACATAATTATAGTTTTTTTTCTCCAAACGTATTCAAGAGTAAACATCATAACCATGTCACAACAGCAGTCATGGTGTATATTTTCAGCAATATGTTTGTTTACCAATAGGTTAAAGTGTTATTAGTGAGATTTTAGTTTTTTAAATGTGTTGTATCTTTCGCGGAGATCCGCCATTTTGAATTAGCACCGTCGCTGAATGATGACGATTGTAGTCATTATGAGAAGAGGACATCCAGAGCTCTCAATGAGCGTTGGAATTTCGAAAAACTACACTACCCAACGGATTCTAGCTTCCTGCAAGCAAATGACTTGTGTATGTATTTTTTTTATTTCTCTTATTTCCCTGGATTATATACCACAAAACTGAACTTTATTGGCATATATTGGAGCGCAGTTAGTTTGTCTCCCCTATTGTGAACATTTAGCAACCATCCATGTTGAAATCAATTTCAAAATGGTGGAGCTGTAGCAAGAATAAAAAACCTACTGTACAGGCGGCTAAGTGGCGCAGTGGGCAAGGCGCTCGCCACTAGTGCAGGAGATGCTGGGTTCGAGCCCAGCTCTTGGCATTGCTACCAGCTTGGCTGGTCGTTCATACTAACACAATTGGCAGTGATAGGGGTGGGAAAGCTGGTGGGTGGGTCCTGGTCGTTGTAAACAGCGACTCCTACAGTTCGGTCGGGGCGCCTGCTCAGCGAGGAAAGGATCTAAGGGGGGTAGTGTGATCCTTCCACACGTTACACCCTCTCAGTGAGAGTCCCTGCTGCCAGGTGAAAAGAAGCGGTTGATTGGCTACACATGTGTTGGAGGAAGCATGTGATAGCCTCCACTCTCCCAGACCGACCGTAGGGGGTAGGTGCGCAGCGACCAGGAAGGGGATTGGGAATTGGCATAACGACTAACATTGGGATGGGAGAAAAACTGAGGAAAAAGGAGGGGGAAAAAGACCCAAAGAAAAAAAAACCTACTGTACATACAGTAGATTTCATTCTGTTCTTCATGCACGCCTGGTGATACTAAATCCAAATTGAACTCTCCCATTTGAAAGAGAAGATTTGGCCCAATCCATAGATGTGCGAGTTGGCTATAATAAGGTAATTTATAGGCCTCATATTCTATATTCCATAATAATATTTCAAATTGCATCGGTCCGGATGGCAAAATTTAGTACTGTATCTACAAAACCTTCTGTTTAATCATCTTCCATTTATTCATTTCCTTAGATTTATTGTACATGTGATCTCAAGAAGGTACTGAACGAGAGTTTTTCATGTCTGGTCATGTTTAGCATGGTGTTATTCACTGTCAAATATGCAAAGAAAAATCATAATTCATATTCTCATTTGTTTCACCACAATTTAAGCAAGCCTAGTAATAGACACAATATTTCTGACACTGGGAATACATTCACTGAGGTCCATATATGTCCCTAGATACCAATACCATGCAAATGGACCTTGTAGAAGTGGAGCAATCTTCCATTTACTTAGGTATGTATTTTAGGCGGATTTTCAGAAAATAGGGCTCCGGGCTTAACCTCTTAAAAAAGGCTAATTATGTCAGACAGTCTAGAGACAGATTTATGACGTGATGTCATTTTTTAGAAGCAGGTGGTGATCAAAGGCTTTTGAAAAAATCTACAAAGAGGGCAGCACATTGGTGCCAACGGCTGATGACACCTGACCTAAGCCTAGCTACACTAATATGAAAAATAGACTATTTGATGCTGTGCTGAGAGACAGTTTAGCTGTGTTTTTATAGTTTACATCAGCGTTTCCCGTTTTTATTGGGTCGCCAAATAAAAAAAGAAAAAAGAAAAGAAAATAAAACATAACATATATAAAAAAGCTGTAGATGTGTTGATTCAGTTTGGCACCACATACTTATGTGAATCTGGGTTTTCTACTCTAGCATACCTGAAAAACAAATACAGAAACAGACTAAATGCTCAGCATGACCTCAGAATAGCACTTTAAAAAACCAAGCCCAGAATAGATCTGCTGGTTGAAAACTTCAACCAGCCACATACATACCTCTCATTAGATTTCATTGTGCCATAGATGAAATATTATACCCCTTCTATCATGATGTCAGGTCAGTAGAATTTAAAAATAAGTCAGTAGAAATTAATCAGAATGTTGCTCAATGTTGGGGTTTAAGGTTGAGGGACTGAGGGAGCGGGTAAGAAATGGAGAGTTGAAAAAGGGGTGAGAAATAGAAAGGAGAGTAGAACATGTTTGTTCATTTAAAAGTGTTAATTGTATAAATTGTATGTTATGAGGTGGTGAGCAACTTAACATTACACTCTGATTATTTCTGTAATGTACTTTTATAATTAAATAAATATATTTCATATACATTTGAAATTCATGGTTTGTTGTGTTCTTTATCAGTAGTTTATAAATGTATGTTATGGCAATTCATGATGTATTATTGTAAGTTTGGGTCCCGGGGAAACACCAAATTCCCCCCCCCCCAGGGGTGCATGCTAGCTCTATTGTCCTAGTCACTAGGACCTAGTGTGTCTGGGGGGAGGAAGAGGTGAGCATTGGTTCTGAAAGCTAACATACTTTAAACATCACATTCACTATGAACTATAGAGCTACATAAACATCACTGTAAACAATAAAACTAGATGGCATACACAGTATCTGAAGAAAACTGGAATGCTAGTTATGTAAACTATAAAAACACAGATAAACTGTCTCTCAGCACAGCATCAAATAGTGTATCCACATCTTGACCTGCAGAACACGTTGTGGCCCGTTTCTCAGCTGTATCCAGGCGCTTTTTGTCGATAAAACGCAATTAGCGTGAAAACCAGCATCTCCAGGAACATTGGCAAAATCGATCTCTAAACAATGTTTGTATGTCTCCGCAATGGTATGATTCTCGCCTGGTAGGTTAATTTAAGCCACCGTTCAACGCAGTTTCTATATCTATCTATCCCACGTGTCTGTGTAAAATCTTGTACACGTTCTTTCTGAACGGACGTGAGATGCATATAACATTGTTTAGAAACCTTTTTGCGAACTTTAGAAGGTGTTTTTTGTCCATTTTCATCCTCTTCTGTACTCGTCGAGATGTACTCTGTGTGTTACTCTGTGGATGTCATATTTGTTGTCGCCCGACGGCCATATCCTGGCAACAAAGAGAGCTGCTATTGGTCGAGCACAAGACACGTGACAGAACTCGCACCAATTACATCAAATATAACTACGCAGTGACCAAGTATCCGTTCGCGAGGAAAGATCTAGTCCCGACTTTAAAATTATGAGCTGTCCAATGTTGATCATTAAATGTATAAAAAAAAAAAAAAATTATGTACAGTAGTGAAGTAAAAGTGAAAGTCACAATAAATATAAAAACTCAAGTAAAGTATAGATACTCCCAAAAACTACTTAAGTAGTGTAACAAAGTAATTTTATCATTTTGGGCATGATAATTAAATGGGGTGCCACTCTGGTCCAGATGCTCAATAGTTTTGATTCATAATGTGTCTGTGCCTGTCATCTAGTCGTCATTCACACCTTGACCAAAAAGGTGCAGTGAGGTACATTGCCCAAAGAAATCTAAATCTGCCATGTAGTTTTACATATGGATACATATTTGAGCCATACTGTATTGTACCCATTCTGCAATCTGTTAATACAATTTTCAATCAATCAATCAATCCTGATAGTAAAAAAGAAAATACAAGCAAATCTGTCAAAGTAAAGATGTTAGGTCCCCTAAACTTGGTAGCCTACTCAGTCTGGGCACCAATAAGGCAATTAGTATTACCTGGTTTTGCTCACATTTAACCTAAATAACACTATTTTAAATCAGAGGAGAGATTCCAAGGTTTCAGAAGTTATCAAATATGCCATGCTGGCTAACAGGACAATATAGATAATAATGGACTCAAAGCATCCACATTTGTAACAATGATGTAATGGCTCTTAACGTAACATGATTGCATTTCAGGTATGGCTATATTGCTAATTACAAATATGCTATAGTGTTAAAATAGGAAGATTAAGAATATGTGTATGACATTGACCATATTGATATACTGTAGATAAAAATGTGATACAGCACAGTGTGATCTATACAGCTGATTACACTGACAAGGATATCTGGTTAGCCGTTTTAAATTAACTGGATATTCTTAACAGTTAAATGGTTCATTTGCTTTATTATTCTTTTTTAAATATTATTTTGTATTAATTGTATTGGGTGAATGTGTAAACATTTTACATACAGTAAAGTGAACACTCAGTTCTCTACGTTTAGAGTTATATACCTCAGAGTAAATGATTTACGTGTACCTTTCACTACACTGGGCATGCAAGTGCCTCTGTTTGAGTACTTGTTGAGTTCAAAACAGCCTGTGCCTGTATATTAAACTGTTCATCCGGTTAATGACAGCGGATAGCCGGAGATAAAAAATAACCGTTATGCACATCCCTACTTGTGACCAAAAGCTTTGGCTTTTGTATAATTATTTAAAGAAACTTGCATGGATCTTGCAAGTGTGCAGACCTGTAACTTTGACCAGAATGTTCTCTGCAAGGCCATGTTTTATATTGGAATGCATAGAACGTTAGGTTATGACTATAACCAAGTTCTGTTAATTAGGGGTGACGCTCGGCATCACTCATGCACTCCCTCGCGTACGTGCACGCGCACTGAATAAATTCCACAAATGTACCTTTAATACCAGTATTCGTCTGACCACACCCCTCGTTAGCTTACCTTCATAAGCAGGTGTGTGGTCACCTGCTCTCCTCCTTCCCAAGCTTTCACCACAAGGTGAGGTCAAGGGCTGCAGCGGCGTCGGATGCCGAGCGTCACCCCTAATTAACGGTTATAGTCATAACCTAACGTTCTGTATCATTAGGGGATCCGCTCGGCATCACTCATGCACATAGGGAGGCCGAGCGGAGCCACCGGCCGACAAATACACCCCGCTGAAGGCCCCCCACAACCATCAGAACAGGGAGGGCCGAGCCCCCCCGACCCCACCTAATGGAGGGCACCCCCCCTATTAGAGGTTTCCCGGGAGGGCGACGGACCCGACCGTGCGAAGAGGCACTCAAGCAACTCAACGCACAGGGTGAGCAGACCGTGGCTTGACCCCACGACTACACACACGCACAACCCGCATGCCACCCGGGAACGAACAGAGGGAACAACCTTGTTACTGCCCCCAGAATCACGGGGTCAAGGGTAAACCCAACCCCGTGGCAAGGCCGTAGCAGCGGAGCGCGAAGGAAGACCCAGACCCACCAAAGGGACTGGATCCCCTGGAACGGGGGCCCGGAGAAGTCCATGATGCCAGCATCAAAACCCCACCAGGTGGGCACTTAGTGACCCCGCCAGGGTTTCCGTTAGAAAAAATTGTTGCCGGTCTCTACCGGACAAATGAGATTAATTCCGGTCATAGTTTATTGAGCTTTAAAACAATTGATAGGCAGGCTATATAAAGAATGTCATCCTCAAGGCATGTAGATTTATTTATTTACTAGGCTACTTTTGCGTATACAGTCATTAATATATTCCAAATAAAATAAGTCCCTTGATACTCCGTGCTGCTGCTGACTTGAAATAAAATAGACCGCGTATGTGGGCAGTCGGTCTGACACTAAACAGCAGTCTGTTATAATCACATTTTTATGAGCTAACGAATTCCGTTATATTGGACATTTGTATTAATTATATCAAGCGAAGAACTGAGACATTTTGCAGAGAGAGACGGCAACATTATCGTGGGTTTGCGTGATGTATATCTCCACCTCCCAACGACTTGGTGCTGGTCATAATGTCCGGTGAAAACAACTCCCTCCAAGCACAACTTGACCACCCGAACCGTACCAAAACAAGCCAAAATTAAATAGCCCATGCGACGAACGATTCATTACATTCGTTTCATCGTTGCTCCACCAAGCAGCCGGTCCAACAATGAAAGCTGTTATCAGCGCGAGCCGGCCGCAGTTAGTTTGCAAGAAGCATCCAGCTGCAGACCCGCAGAGCAGCTTTCCAGGTCTGGGGACCGCACTGTGCCAGCAAAGCTGGTGGGTTCTGTGGGTCTGCAGCTGCATGCCTTCCGCAAATCCAGCAGCAAGCTCTCGCTGAGCGAAGCAACGACAACAAACGCAATGATTGTTTCGTTCATCGCATAGGCCACCCAACTCCAGCCCATCCAAATACAATTCAAATAATCAAACTGTGCCCAGAGGGAACTATTTTCACCGGACACTATGACCGGAGAGATTAAATATGTCGGACTTCAACAGATTTTGCCGGTCAAATACCGGTAATTACCGGCTAACGGAAACGCTGGACCCCGCCCCCCACATCGCCAGCGTATTCGGACAAAGGCCCCTCAGCCGAGCGGGCCCTGTCCCCCCAATAGTACACCGCCTGGCACACTGACCCTGCAGAACAGGCAGTCAGCATGGCCGTAAGCACACAAAAAAGGATAACCAACGGAAGCAGGCAGCGCACCGGGGAAAAGACCAGGCAACAGGCTGTTAACCCGAGCCTGGAGACTGCGGACGAGACAGGCGCCAAAGGGGATAGCTGAACACAGCCGCCCCGGCGGAAGGGGCGCATGCTGGCGTTGTTGCATGACCAAGCCTCCATTTAAAAAACCCCACCCAGAGGGGTGGAGGCAGAGAAGGCTGACACGATTGGCAGACGTCATGAACGTGCAGGGGCACCCTCAACCGGTTAACCCGGGAGTTGACACTGCCCCAACACACCAGAGAACCAACCACCCAGTCGTTACCCTATGCGGTGGTTGGTCCCATAACCCCCCAGGAAAAAACTCCAAAACACACCTGCGGCACTGCCGCAGTAACCGTGTTCCAGTTTCCAACAGGGTTATCCCGGGCCTACGGGTCAACGAAAACATTACTTCGGACCGGGCCCGGTGATACGGGGAGCACAGGGTCCCCCGAGGAGGTCAAAGACCACTCCAACAGGCCCCTCTTCGCCACACGTAAGAGAAGAGCGCAAGAATGGAAAACCAGCCCCAACACCCCGTACTTGGTATTCCCAGGAGGTCACCCAACCAAGTACTAACCAAGACCAACCTGCGTGGCGGCCGAGAGCCGACGAGATCGGGCGTGTACAGGTTGGTACGGCCGTAAGCCATTACGACAGTGTAGAATACAATGTACCCAACAAGGGTTCCATAGCGCTTAACCCTGCGACACCCGGACCGACCTAGCATTTTTCCCCCTGAAAAAAGCCCAAGTCCCTCAGGGTACCAGAACAGCAGATCTGCATCCCCGGCGGACAACGGGTTTAACTGATCTGGACCAGCGTGACCAGAACCAGTCCCGTGCCCTAACCACGCCGACCTGCCAACTCCAGGAGAAGGGGCAGATATGCGTGTTGATCTTAAACATAAAAAGAAGGCGCCACTCAGACGTTTCGGTGCGAACCGCGCCCGCCGGCCCACCCCCAGGGCGTGAGACCCTTCCACATATGTTCAGATCCATTCCGTTATCATCCCCTGATATGAACGAGAACCCGTCGACAACCACACAGGTCGTCGGAAGAGGAAAACCCCCATCCCAATTGCTTTATGAAAACGCTGTTTTAACCCCAAGCAACCAAGGCGCGCCAGTCAGTTACCTAATGTCCAACAGAACATCCTGAGCTAGCACTATGTGTGCGTTGAGCATATCCACATCAATAATAGGCTATTCAGACCATCTTATTGAATCCCCAAGACGCCCAGGGGAACGACAAGAGGGGCGGGATGCAACCAACTCCATGAATGAATGAATGAAAACTTTAACCAACAGATTGCAGAAAGGGTACAACACAGTACGGCTCAATACACACAATTGTTAAGGGGAGGCAAACCTGAGAAAGACGTTAGTCTTGTTTCCATCAGGGACCCCCATTTCCAATTCATATAGACACATCCAACTCTTTATAATAATAAAGAAGAAGCATCACCCGTATGAACCCAACTGCACAGCTGGGAGTAAAAACCCGTTTACATGTTTTTACATCCAGTCACTCCTTTTGTCAAAGAGTAAAGACCTTCCCAGAAACATTCCCACATGAGTCGTAGTCATGAAAAAGACATGCCAACTGTGAGTCACGTGACCAACTGACTCAAGTTTACACATAAATCGAGCGTAGCAGACCCATAAGCCCTACGCTCTAACTCGACACCTCAACACTCTGTAACTCATGGAAGGCGTCGCCATAGCAACATCGCTATGACGGGGGAAACCCTGCACACGGCTCCTGTTTGTAATAGGAGTCGGCAGGATAACCCTCCCCCCCCCCCCTGCCAAGACGTCCTAACGGCTCGGCCCTGACTCGCTCAGCAGAATGAGATAAAATCTCCTAAACCAATCAAGTGGGAAGGAGGGGTTTATTCAACACCCCCTCACAAAAAACCCTTCTTTCCCTACACACAAAAACAACTGTAGCATTTTGAAACCTCCGGTAGAAAAGCTAATGTATAGCGTAAGCTAATACAATGCCCGCTACCCACAAAATGTGAACAGGATTCACAACAAAACAAGTCGCATGCGTGTGAATCCTACACCCGTTGACTATGTCGTACATAGCAAAAACGCTGACCGAGAGTAACGGCTAGGCCGTGAAACGTGTGTGTACGAGTATTACTGCAACTAACACAACAGCATTGTGGGACACATATACTTTGTTTAAGCAACGGAATACCACCAGTTTCTACCTGCATGTGGAGCGTCAGGCTAATAGAACCTCCTACGAAGTGTATGTTGCAGACCTTGCTTAATCTCGTAACACAACACGACTCATCTCACAACGTAAAAGTGCAGATTCATATTTACGCAACCCCACCATATGATTTGTTGAAGAAACACACAGTTTGCTTGGCCAAAAACATAGTCCCCCTTATATCGGGGAACTTTTTATTGTATATTTTTTGGCACAAAAACACAATCATAAAGGGGCCGGGGAGGGTGTAAAGGAGAGGGGACACAGAGGGAGAAAGTCACTCTCAGCGGCGTCTGCCACCTCGCGCCGCTCGAGTCTTGCCACCCCGAGGAGCCCCGGAGGGACGGTAGGTAACTGTCTGCTGGTCTCGACGTTCCCTACCGTCTCCTCCGGTCGTGGATGGGCCGGCGGTAGCAGAAGCGCCGTCTCTTCTCCTGGCCTTCTTGGAGGGGCCAGCAGCGGCGGTAGAGGCAGTGGTAGGGACGACGGAGGCAGCTCGACGTCGTGGAAGCCTTCTGACTCCACCGGCAAGGACGGGAGGCGGAAAATGGGGTTGAAGAATGGATCTCTCCTCTGCCATCTCTCTGCACGTTGAGGTCATCAACCGCAGGGCCTTCCCGAACAGACCAGCATCGGAGAGGGTGGCCGTCAGAAGAGGGGCTCTCTTCTTCTCTGGCACACGGGCTCAGGGTGGCCAGGGCGTGCACTTTCCCCATGGCTATGGCCAGCACCTGGGTAAGGTGCAGGACAGCTCCTGCCGCCTGGGTGATCTGATCGCATTTTACCTCGGTCAGATCCATGCCGCCGTCATAATCCCCGATACAAATCTAGCTAGGTGGGCGATGTTAGACGCCGCAGCCAGCGATTGTGTACTAGCGATAAATGACTGGTCACCCCAATATGCCAATCGCCTAGCCGATCTTCCATGGAGGACCGGCTTGCATAATGGCTCCCACACCACATCCGGACAGAGGAGAGCGGCCATCGGACTATCAAGCCGAGGCACGTCCTCCCTCATACCTTTGACTAACCCCGACACCCGCGTAACTGGTACGTAGGAGGGGGTAAGTCCCATGATGTTGGAAACCGCCTGACCCTGACGAACATAGGTCCCCATTGAGGGGAAAAATGGGTAGACAACATCAGCCCCTCTCACCGGGTGACGCTGCCAGAGAAGACCTATGAGATCGTCAGGGACAGGAGCAGGCAATGGCAGCGGCAGCGGCACGCCGTTTGCGGCGGCGGCTACCGCCATGAGCTCGGGAAACAAAGCCTGCAGTTCCCCCTGCAGACCTTCCTCCACCGAACCCGCATCCCTCACATGCAGCAGGCTGCGACTGGTCAAGGAGCCACAGTCTGATGTGGCCGATAGTAGGGCATCCTGCTGATGAGGCCAAGGTGGTTCCTCGACATCTTCGAACAAGGCGTCCCGCGGAGCCATTTCTCCCCCCTCCGGTGTTTCCTGGACAGGAGGGATACTCTCCTCCACAGGACCTTCAAACAAGAATCCGTCCGACTCTTCCATGAAGTCCTCAGTTTCCATCGGAAATCCAGAGCCGGACGCATCCTCGCTGGTCTCCAGCAAGTCCCCAAACCCAGGCCGTTCGCGCCTGCATGCCACCATCTTGCGACGTGAACGGGCAGACGCGAAAAGTTTGCGTCGCAAATCCTCCGGCTCCAAAACAACCGCCCGTTCACCAACGGACGATTCCCTGGAACCAGAGGAACCAGAGTCGAGATCAGGCCATCGCCGGAGCGACGGCACCGACTCCTCGGCTCTTCGGAGAGGCAAACTATCCACCGGCTGTCTCCTGGGCTGGGTCGGCAACCACGAAAGTGGCAACAGCCCAGCACCAGAACGCACGACGGAGGCGGGAATGGAGAACCGCTGGTGAAAAGTAGGTCTAGCAGGTCTACTCTCCGAAGAATACATTATGACTTAGCTTTTTCTATCGAATATTTATGAGAGAAGAAAAAAACTAAACACAATGTAAACTCGTCACAACTCTTTTCAACTTTAACAACACGTCAAGTGGGGTACTACCGAGGCAACTTCCTTGTGGTGAAAGTGAGAAGGAGGAGAGCAGGTGACCACACACCTGCTTATGAAGGTAAGCTAACGAGGGGTGTGGTCAGACGAATACTGGTATTAAAGGTACATTTGTGGAATTTATTCAGTGCGCGTGCACGTACGCGAGGGAGTGCATGAGTGATGCCGAGCGGATCCCCTAATGATACAGAACACCCGTTCGCTGGAGTTTGGGTGTCTCCCCTCAGGCTGTACATTAGAGTACCCCAGTGCACACGCAATGGGGCTAAAAGCTCCCTTGTTCCCTATATGCAATAAAACGTCTTAATTTGCACAAACTTAGTAGAGATGACTTTGTATGCCATATTTTTCTGTTTATTCTATGTCAGCGTTTTTTGGTTAAGTACCCCTTAAGGGTAAATCCACTTAATAAGGCCACAAATGCCTCGATATAAAAACAGTAGAGATGTGAAACTGGCTACACGTATGTATATAATCCATATTGGATTTCCCACAAGTTTTTTCCCTGGCTTTTCTGTTCTTCTGCTAGTTTGAACCAAACTTATGGTGTTCTTGTTCTGTTCTTGACTTATTGTTATGTTTCTTCTTGACTTGTTTAAAGAAGACATGTATGGCCCATGGGGACATTAACGTGTGTTGTCGGGCCTTACAAATAAATTTGATTTGATTTTGATTTGATATATTTAGGGGACATAGTTATGCATTTTTGTCCAACCCAACTGAATCAGTTGAAAAACATGGGTGCAGTCAACAAACTATTATCAAAAGTTGCTTGCATGACTTTGTTTTCCAGTTTGTAACTTTTCTGGTTAAATAAAGGTTAAATAAATAAAATAAATATATAAGGGATTTTGCTTGCACCCTATATTTCTTTTATATTGTGTAGTTTTTACCTGAGCCAAGTTTCCCATCTGGGAAAATTAACTGAACTGAACCAGTACTGGTGTTTAGAGTTATGCCTCATTTACTTCTGTCTCATTCTAGTTTACATTTCCTAAATCATTTTGCAATGCATGCCATATGTAGTTAAATTATTTATTTTACATTTACTCCTTACTTTATTGTCAAACCTAGCTTGAAATGAACTGCTACCCACGTTTAGCTAATGCACAAAATAAAAGGACATGGATGTGACAATAAAGTTTGCAAGGTGACATGAACAATTGTGTTCTGGCAGAGTTTCCATTCCCTCCTGTTGGCATCAGGTGATTGACAGTAAGCAGAGCGTAACGCATCTCAAGGGTGGGCCTTCAAAGCAAAACACAGTCTCTGTCTTGGTCCAATAAGAGGTTTCTGTATGCACATACTGATGTGATAATGCTCAACTCAGGAACACTCAGGCATAATGAAATGATAATAAACACCCAGAAACTTTGACGAAGTTTTGTGTTTTCTGTGAGGGATTATCTAGCTCGGGCAATTTTCATGTCTGTGGAAGTTGTTTTTCATATTGTTTTTCACAAGAATGATAGCTTATTCTGAGTGTCAGAAAATGAACCTGATGAACCTTCCAGTATGCTGACTGTGTGCAGACACCACCAAGTGTATAGGAGAGTCTTATAGGAACACGCCAACATTATGGGAAATGTGCTTACCGTCTTCTCCAGAGTCAGACAAGAAGATAGATACTGTACCAATTTCCTCTCTGTGCTGTCCAGCTGCAAGCTAGCCTATAGTTTAGCACAAATGAATGGAAGCTTCTGACTGGAGAAGACGGTAAGCACATTTCTCATAATGTTGGCGTGTTCGTTTAATTAAAAACAAAAAACACTGGAATTATCCTATAAACATAAATTACTTTGATTGTGGCTTGCTCTCCATGCAGCCTGCCAGTGTGGTAGATGGAAGGAAAATGGAGCTGACATTGCTTTGGTTAAAGCAAAGTTCAACATCTTTGTTTCTCCAATGGCAATCTACCGGTAACCACTTTGATAACTGGGACTTTCTATGCCAAAAATGTAAACAACAGTATCTCATCCAGGGTCTAATAATAGGCAGCCAAACACAGGAATAGTGCCTTCTTGTAGTTTTTCTATAGCTTTTCTGTCTCCCTACAGCACCTCTCCCATTCACTAACACACACACACGCACGCACGCACGCACGCACGCACGCACGCACGCACGCACGCACGCACGCACGCACGCACGCACACACGCACGCACGCACGCACGCACGCACGCACACACACACACACACACACACACACACACACACACACACACACCCATGCCCAATAGAACAATTGTCCTATTGTCTCGCCATATCGCACATTATTGTGTTGTAACTTGTGTACTGTTGTCTGTTCTTGTGATTATGAAGTTTGTGTACATTTGTAATTTGTCTTCTCTGTTAACATCAACCTTCAAAGGGACTACAGATGGAAATTAGCCTCGGGCTATAATCTGGCATACATTTACACGAATATCTTCATAAATATGTACTGTCCCTATACATTAAAAAAAAACACTGCCCTCTCCTCTCTCTCCCTCCCCTCCCACCTCCCACACACGTCATCATACTTTCGCTCAGTCCCTCTCGCATTCATCAAGTCAAGCGCTCACTTTGGTTCCCGCCACTAACTTCAAAGGGGTTCCCTGATCACAGGTTGGTTCTGTTGTAGTTTAGTCATTTCGGCTTTCCTCACACAGTGTCTCCCATTTATTTTTTAAGTAAAATGAAGATCATCGCTTGTTGTTACAATGATGCAGGTGAACTGGCCATGAGAACCAGAATCAGAAAATTACAAGCACTGTGACAATTGTTTTTTGCCGGAAATATTGCAGGAAACCAAAATAATTGGGAGAAGCCTGACCATTTAAACTATTATAATAATAATAATTTATAATTGTTAGACTAGAAGTCTTTATTTGTCATGCAGTTTTAACACACACACGCGATGGGCAACCCACAGGAACACACACACATGCACTGAGTCACCGATGAAATGTCTCTCTGCACTTTTCCCATCCCGTTGTCCTTCCCCCCATGGGCAGCCGGGAGCAGATAGGGTGTCAACGTGAGCCGCGCCCCGGGGACCAATCCAAGTGCTCCTGTCCGTCTTCGTCAAGGACACCACAGCGTTAGCGATCTGTTGTGCATGTTTTTCCATTGGGTTTATCTTATCGGGGGGAAACCCTTGCGAGCACGGGGAGAACATGCAAACTCCACACAGAAAGGCCTGGGAGATACCCCACCGGAGTACCTGGCACCTGGTCCCCAAGCGGGAATCGAACCCTAGACCTTCTTGCTGTGAGGCGACAGTGTTAACCACTGGTGAAATTTGCACGCTGTTGCAAATGTTGCAGGGTTTGGTTGAATTTGCATTAATTCTTGCGATCACAGAATCACAAAAGCCTGGAGAAAAACAAAACAAAACATTGTTCAATAAACTAAGGAATATACAATCACTGTCCAGTGGAATCCGTATCTCTATTATCTATATTATCTCTAACCCTGTAGTTATATATCGCATAGCTCTGCTCAGCGTCTATTGCAATACTCTTCATATCCAGTATTGAACTGAAATAAATTCTCACATGTACCTTTACATACCATCATCTGTCTGGCCACACCCCCATCCGCTACCTACATAAGCAGGGGTGTGGCCATACCATCAGCTCCTTCTTCAATTTTCACCACGTTAAGTGCCTGTTTACACCACTTTGAAGTTTGATGGATTTTTTGAAGAAAGTAGAAGATGAAGGAGCTACGTTGCCATTATATCTTTGTTTTCTCTCTCACTATTTTCGAGAAAATACGGCGATAATGTCTTCGCCACTGGGGTGTCTGGAAGATGATGATCATTCTGACCTCCACCGGCATTTTCGTATTAGGGGCTCGTGTCGCTGGTCTAATCCCCACCTGCAGTCCTCCAAGCTGCAGCTGGACAGTTATTACCTTCGGTTCTGCAGCTGGACTGTGCAGGAGGCGACGGCTGTTGTGAGAAGCGAGCTGCCTCTCTGGGTGAGTGATGATTTTGCTACGCGAAGCGTCAGTTGTGTTGCTATGAGGGGATTAGCTGCACGATTTACGAAGGCCGGCCCCAGACTAGTACCCTTTTTCTGCCTCTTAGACGGCAGAGAGAGGGTCCTGGTTTGAAGCCCACGGTAGTCAATCTAGTGGGCCGTGACCAAGATCTGTGGTTAAAACCCCGGGTCTTTGGACGAGCGGATTTCTCTCTGTCACGTGAAGGCCCCATCTTTCAAGTTGAAAGCTATCCTAAACACAAGGAAAGTGGGTTTGGTGTTTCATAATAACAATGTTTTTTTCCAAAGCGTATGTTGCTTCACTACATTTGGGATACGACATGTGTTGTGTGTGAATTGTCTTGTCGCTGGTATAGTTTCTCTCTACCTAGAAAATCGGCGTTGTTTTTTACGTGAGTAAAAATTAACTGGTTTGGTTGTGATGAGAACTTGTGTGTTCATGTAACGTTAGTTAATGTAGTTGAGCTCACAACTAGCTAGGTTAATAACCCTGCAAAACTATGCTTAGTGACATATGATCGAGGGGTGAGTCCTTCTCTCAGCCTGTGATGACAATAAACAGGTGGCATGTTCACATATTAACAGGGCGGTACCTGTTCAACCTAGTCGTATCAAGGGTAAGGTGGTGAGGGGTGATCCCCCCGGTTTCCCTGGGGCTTTCCCCCCCTCCTCTCAAACATGTTTTTGTTTACAATATATTGTTTTACTATGTTTGTGGGGATACGGTGTAATCCCTCAGCTTCTGCTGGGGTTGTGCTCAGTGGCGAATCCTTGTGGAAGCCAACGGAAGCCATGCCTCCCTATAAATTTCATATCAAATTATGAAATATGAAATATGAAAAAAAATAAAAAAATTAAAATATATTTTTTTTTAATATAGTTTACATTCATTTTCATCTGTGCATCTGTGTTTTTTTTTTTTTTTTTTTAATGTCTCCCAATCAGATTCGAGCTGACTGCCACTGGCCACACCCTAAAAGTTTAAAACGGAGCTGGGAGGAAGACGTTCAGCATAATATTCCACCTGGAGGCGGGGCAGGTGCCATATTTTCCCCTCTGCACTCTGAACATTGTATTAACCCGTAACTGTTCCCACGGGCCGAATATTGCCCCGATCCTCGCGAGATTAAATCCACGGGGACCTCTCGGCGTGCCGAAGCTTTTCCTAAATCACTTCCATCATCGAAAACGAGGGGAAAAGGTCGGCTCGCGACCCTGAAAATGTTGCGTGATTTTAAAAACGCTGTATTAAGTGAGCCTATTATGGGATCCACGCGAGCTTTCTATCGTGGAAACATCTGGGCGTCCCGCAACTTTTACTGATTCACATGTAGCCCCTAAAATGCTTAGAAAAGGAAAACAGAAAGCGTGGAATAAACTCGCCGAAACGGAAAAGTGTCCCGGGCGCGCCGTGATTCCGATCCGCGTGAAAATATTCACGGCCATAGAGGAGACCGTGGGACACCTTTTTGCAACCGAATATGTGTCTCGAATTTGCTCCCACGCGGCGCGCAAAATCGCGCAAGGAAAAATCGGACCAAAAATTAACCAATGCTCCAGCAGTATTAATGACCCTGATGTAAACAAGACAAACGTCTTTCTCTGGTCTGCATCCCCCTATACAATTGTGTGTGAATGAATGAAAACTTTATTAACAGATTGCAGAATGGGTACAGTACAGTACAGCTCAATACATACAATTGTTAAGGGGATGCAGACCAGAGAAAGACTTTCGTCTTGTTTACATCAGGGTCCCCCATTTTCAATTCATCGTAAATGTGTATTGAGCCGTACTGTATTGTACCCATTCTGCAATCTGTTAAATAAATAAAAATAACGTTTGACTGGCCGCCGAGCCATACTGTAGTGTACATGGTGACTGCTTGACTTAAAAAAAATAAATAAAAAATAAAAATTATTAATAAAAATATTGAATAATTTTTTTTTTAATAATTTTTTTTTGGCTTCCCCTGTTATTTTACCCACGCGACGCCACTGGTTGTGCTCCTGCTTGGGGGAAAAAAATCCTAGGGAAAAGATTGCTTTGGTCGCTATCATGTGGACTTAGCAAGGCCTGTGGCCAGTACTTAATCGAGGACTTGTGTCTTCTCTCGTTATGAAAAACGGCGTTCCTCTTACGGTAGTGAGAGTGTACTTTTGCCTTTTTTGTTGTGATGGAGGGTTGTGTGTGTCGTTAAGATCCACAACTGGGTTAGGTGTTGGCCTACAGAAGTCACATGTGTAAGCTCTGGTACCGGGGCTCTTAAAGGGGCCCTCTCTGGGTCTGTGTTTTTCTTCCTTGAAAAATTCAGATGGCGGTTTCGCACATGAGTCTGTGTGAAGCTGTTAACGCTTCATGTAGCATGCTGTGACTGGTGTCATGGCTCTACTTTGTCATTACATCGTATCAGGGGTGAAGGGTCATAAGGGGGTGAACTGGTAAAACCTTCCTCCCCTTTTTCTGATTGGTCAGGGGTTAAAACCCCCTGTCCTTCTGGCTTCCTGTCACGTTGCTGGATCAGCGCGTCACAGGGTAGGGGGGGGGAGTTTCCTGGTCCCACGCCATATTGGGCGGTGGACCACGGAAATTCCCCCGCCATAGAGTACGTCACTGGGCGCGTTTCTATTGGTAAGACTTCCATGGGTTATTCAGGCTCCATGTTGTGGACCTATGTTACAGGGAGTTTCAGAGCCTCCTCCTCAGGGAGTTCAGAGCCTCCTCCTCGGGGAGTTTCAGAGCCTCCTGTGAGTTCAGACCCTCCCTCCCAGTGAGAGAGCCTCCTCAGAGTTTCAGAGCCTCCTCCTCAGATTGTCAAGGTGAGTAGAACTTAAAAAGAAGTTCTGCTCTGTTATATGTGTATTGAGCTTGGTGGGTGATGCAACGCAGTAGAGACGTTTTGTTCTCCTGCTCTGCTCCCTACTGGTAGTGTGTGTATTGGGTCAGAGCCTCCTCCTCAGGGAGTTTTTCAGAGTCTCCTCCTCAGGGAGTTCAGAGCCTCCTCTGTGAGTTCAGAGCCTCCCTCTCAGTGAGGGAGCCTCCTCAGAGTTTTCAGAGCCTCCTCCTCCGAGAGTCCTAGTCCAATTGTTACATATTTTATTTGATCCTTTATGGAGCAGGTTGACGGGGTATTGTTTAGGGAGTTCCCTGACTCCTCGCCGGTAATGGTCTGTTGAGTCATGGTTTTCCCCCCATCATAGGGTACGTCCCTCTTATGAAGTATGGTTGACGGGGTGTTGTTTTCCCTCAGCCGCGTCGCATGGGACCCATGTCTGTATTTTTTATTTATTTTTATTTATTTTTTTGTAAGAAAAGAAAAATTTAAAATCGGCTTCTTGTCGTTCTCCCAGGCGGCTTGGAGGAACGGTATCTGGTGTCTTGTTAGACTATCCATTGATGTGTTTTGGGTCTCGACGTGTACATAGTGCTGGCCCTGGGTGCTTCTGATAGGAATCACGCATGGGCTTGCGCACCTTGGTTGCTCATCATTAAAACTGCGTTTTTATGGGGCAACTGGGATGGAGTTTGTCTCTTCCGAGCGCCAGTGTTGTCTCGACGAATTCTCGTTCATATCTGGGGGATGTTAACGGAATAGATCAAAGCATAGGTAGAGGGGTCTCACGCCCTTGGGGTGGGCCACCGAGCGCGGTACAAAAGGGACCGTCTGGGTGGCGACCTCTATAATGTTTTGGATCGACACGCGTACCTACCCCCCTCCTAGGGTTGGGGATGGCGGCGTGATTAGGGCACGGGACTGATTCTGGTCACGCCGGTCCAGGTCAGTTAACCCGTTGTCCGCCGGGGACGCAGATCTGCTGTTCTGGTACCCTGAGGGACTTGTGCTTTTTTTCGTGGGGAAAAATGCCGGGTCGGCCCGGAGTTTTTCAGAGCCTCCTCTGTGAGTTCAGAGCCTCCCTCTCAGTGAGGGAGCCTCCTCAGAGTTTTCAGAGCCTCCTCCTCCGAGAGTCCTAGTCCAATTGTTACATATTTTATTTGATCCTTTATGGAGCAGGTTGACGGGGTATTGTTTAGGGAGTTCCCTGACTCCTCGCCGGTAATGGTCTGTTGAGTCATGGTTTTCCCCCCGTCATAGGGTACGTCCCTCTTATGAAGTATGGTTGACGGGGTGTTGTTTTCCCTCAGCCGCGTCGCATGGGACCCATGTCTGTATTTTTTTTTTTTTTTTATTTATTTTTTTTTAAGAAAAGAAAAATTTAAAAGCGGCTTCTTGTCGTTCTCCCAGGCGGCTTGGAGGAACGGTATCTGGTGTCTTGTTAGACTATCCATTGATGTGTTTTGGGTCTCGACGTGTACATAGTGCTGGCCCTGGGTGCTTCTGATAGGAATCACGCATGGGCTTGCGCGCCTTGGTTGCTCATCATTAAAACTGCGTTTTTATGGGGCAACTGGGATGGAGTTTGTCTCTTCCGAGCGCCAGTGTTGTCTCGACGAATTCTCGTTCATATCTGGGGGATGTTAACGGAATAGATCAAAGCATAGGTAGAGGGGTCTCACGCCCTTGGGGTGGGCCACCGAGCGCGGTACAAAAGGGACCGTCTGGGTGGCGACCTCTATAATGTTTTGGATCGACACGCGTACCTACCCCCCTCCTAGGGTTGGGGATGGCGGCGTGATTAGGGCACGGGACTGATTCTGGTCACGCCGATCCAGGTCAGCTAACCCGTTGTCCGCCAGGGACGCAGATCTGCTGTTCTGGTACCCTGAGGGACTTGTGCTTTTTTTCGTGGGGAAAAATGCCGGGTCGGCCCGGGTGTTGCAGGGTTTGACGTTATGGAGATGTTCGTGGTTGTGTTACTACGTATTACCCCTCAATGTTGCTTGGTCCATGTTGTGTTGTACCTTGCGCTGCGCTAAGGGGGCCTGGTCCTTCTCCATTCTTTTCGCCCCTCTCTTCTCCTGCTTAAGCATTGCTGGGAGGGGGCTTTTGAGGTGATTCTTATGGAACTCCTCTGGCATCCCTGTGTACGTCCCGGTCCGCCGGGCCCGGTCCGGAATTGTTTCGTCGACCCGTAGGCCTGGGATAACCCCTTTTTGAAAACTGAAACACTTGTACTGCGGTAGCCGCAGTTGTGTTTTGGAGTTTTTTCTTGAGGGGTTATAGGAACAATCACCTCATGTTTGAACCAACGGGGTGGTTGGTTCCCTGGTGTGTTGGTAGCAGAGTCAACTCTCGGGGTAGGCCGCTTGAGTGTGCCTCCGCACGTTTCATGACGTCTGCCAATCGTGTCAGCCTTCTCTGCCTCGGCCCCTCTAGAGAGTCAGGGTTTTTTATGGAGGCTGTGACATGGTGCACAACAATGCTAGCATATGCCCCTTCCGCCGGGGTGCTGTTCAGCAGACCCCTTTTGGCGCCTGTCTAGTCCGCAGTGCTCCAGGCTCAGGTCGAGTGCCTGTTGCCTGGATTGAGGGGTCGACCTTTTTTGGGGGTTGTCTCCCCGGTGCGCTGCCTGCTCCCGCTGTGGGTGTAGCCTCTTGAGTGCTTCGAGCTTACAGCCATGCCAACCTTGCAACCATGCTCTTGACCCCGTGATATTAGGGGTGGTAACGGGGGTTTGTTCCTTCCGTTCGTTCCCTAGTGGCATGCGGGTTGTGCGTTTGTGTAGTCGTGGGTACGCCCCACGGTCTGCTCACCCTGTGCGTTGAGTTGCTGAAGTCTCCTCTTCGCGGCAGTCGGATCCGACACCCTCCCGTCCTCCGCTAGGGGGGTTTGGGGGGCTCGGGTCCTCCCCGGTTCTGATGGTTGTGGGGGGCCTCAGCGGGTACATTTGTCGAGCTCAGCTCTGCTCAGCTCCTGTGTTGCAATAGACGCTGAGCAGAGCTATGCGATATATAACTTACGGTTATACATATAACCATAGTTATATGAGCATAGTGACGCACAGCGTCGCACTCACTGAGGAGGACCCTTTGATCTTGCCTTGTGGTGAAAGATTGGGAAGGAGCTGATGGTATGGCCACACCCCTGCTTATGTAGGTAGCGGATGGGGGTGTGGCCAGACAGATGATGGTATGTAAAGGTACATGTGAGAATTTATTTCAGTTCAATACTGGATATGAAGAGTATTGCAATAGACGCTGAGCGTAACTATGCTCATATAACTATGGTTATATGCATAACCGTAAGTTATATGGACTCTCATTCATAGCGGGAGGCCTCCAAGTGCTTGTCCTCTATTGAGCCAAAGTCAGCGAGGCACATTGAATATAGATATGTGGCTTCTGAGCCGACCTAAAAAGGCTTAATCGGAGCCAACGTCTTGGAAGGACAGATGGTCAGTTGCAAATTCAAGGCAGCGATCCCAGGCCCATCCTCTGTGGCCGTGTGTGTCAGTTTGTGCTGCCTGGGCAGAAGCTGGAATAGACACCATACATCATGAATGCAAATGAGCCACTTGATTTGACATTTCCAATAAGCCTGTCTCAATGTACCAGTGGGTTTAGCCAATTAACCATGTCAGTAATCAATGCCTTCCCGAGCCTCGGTTAAGTCCTCAGTTTCCCTGCCACATAAATCACAGGCAGATTAGCCGATCAGTTACCCCGGACGCACTGTCTTAATGGCCCACTTCAGGAGAGATAAAATGGAAAATGAAACTTAATGAAGCCAGCTGGAATGTTTCCCTCACTCCTATATACCTCCCAAGGAAGTTGGGAACAAAGGCAACGCACTTAACGGCCGTCACATTCTGCTTTAGGATCTCTTAGGATTCACACTTATTATTGAGTGTCTAACTCGTCAATTATTGAGTTTTGAAGTATTGCCAGTGAAAGATGTAATGAACTAAATGCAAGATACAAGATACAAGAGTTTTATTTGTCACGGCATACAGGTATACAGTGATGAGGATTTTTCGGAGTCATTTAATATTAAGTATCTGCCGATACTGAGCCCTGAGCCGATATTTGTATATTAATGTTAGTAAGACCATTTCACACATGCCAGGTACTTTAATAGTTCTGCTTAAAGAAAATCAGAGCTTTCCCTCAATGGTTTTCATTAATAATTTTTTTTACAAAAAATTCTCTGAATTTGATTGGCCTTCAATATATAATTAAAATATGACGTGATCGGCTCCGATTATGATCTGTCCGATCCGATCGATAGTAAATAGTGGAATGGCAGGATAACCTGCATGGTGGTTAGAGTGTCCTGTTATTGGAAGGTCACAGGTTAAAAAATATAAATCCTACCAAAGTGGCCTTGTGCAAAACACTGAGCCCCTACCTAATCCAGGGGTCTTTTCTTTAATTGTTCCCAATGAGGACAAAGAACGAGCGCATGGGCTATACCTGGCAAACTGTGGTCACTCACTCACTCACTCACTCACTCACTCACTCACTCACTCACTCACTCACTCACTCACTCACTCACTCACTCACTCACTCACTCACTCACTCACTCACTCACTCACTCATTCACTCATTCACTCACGCACTCACTCACTCACTCACTCACTCACTCACTCACTCACTCACTCACTCACTCACTCACTCACTCACTCACTCACTCACTCATTCACTCACTCACTCACTCACTCACTCACTCACTCACTCACTCACTCACTCACTCACTCACTCACTCACTCACTGGCTGTTATGAAAGCCAGATATACTCATAATAAACCTTGACGATAAATTCAGTCGTCATCATATGATGTTCTCATATCAATGATTAATTGTGTTTAATAATCATGATTTCAATATCAATAAAAACAATCATGATTTTTGCCATAATCGAACAGTTCTAGTGAGTGAGTGAGTGAGTGAGTGAGTGAGTGAGTGAAATTGTGGTTCTATGAGGTGTTTCACATCTAAACATGACAAACACAAGAATCAAGTACATAGAGAATATCAACTTAAGAGAACACGAGAAGCAGCATACTATAAAAAGAAGAAAAAACAAGGTTGAAAATACATACATCCCATATCAAATATCATCCAGTCATTCCATGCAATATACTGTATCCCGCTCACTTATCGATTGAATCAAAAACACTTACTTGACACGACGATGCCTTCAAAAGTTCTTCTCTTGCCGGCAGCTGCCATGTCGGAACATTGAGAGAGATAGAGATCCATAAAAGGATGTGGTATGGGCCTCTGCAGCAGAGACAGTAGATATCTTTTGTACGTTTACAGCACTCTGTATACATGTTGCATTAAGGCTGGAGTCATGTGATGGCAGAATCCAGCACATCCCTCATATGTTGGGAAGAATGCATGAAGTCATTCAGCCTTGAAGCCATTCTCTTTCACTTTCTCCTTCACATGAGAAAGTCAAATGTGATCTGAATAGTGAGATATTTTCTTTTCTTCTTTATTATTATTATAAAAAAATTGCTTGTTTAATTTGTGGATTGTTTGTTTCTTTGTATATGGTATAAATTATTATTTTGTGTAAATTAGGTTGTACGCCGACCATCAAGTAATACTTGCTTAGTTTAGGAATAGGGGGCAGGTAACTATAAGAATTATTCTTCTCCCTGCTCCTTTTGCCCATGGTATGGTATTTATGATTTTGTATGAAAACTCTATGATTGTATTGCTTCCATGTGGCAAATAAAACTCTGAATCTGGATTCCTGTATGGTAATAAAGCCTGTTGGCCATAGTCGCTGTACTGCATAATTACTGTTATGATATTGAATATCCATAAGTCACACTCTAATCATTAATTCTGTTGAATTCAGCTGAAGCTGAAAGATACAGGATTTCCATGAAATACACAGAGACATTTTAAATTAATTAACCTACTCGACACATACAAATGTTTTACAATCAGGGCAGTACATTAGGAAGGCTGTGTTCCCTGCTCCAAAAAGCACAGTTAACAGGGAACGTGTGTAGTTCTCTGTCTACCAACATGGCTGCCTGTAACATAGCAACCATTGTTTTGTACATGGAAGAGACAACGGTTGCTATGTGCAAACAAAACAGTTGCTGCATAAATATAAAACATTAGATGCAACATGTCATAATGAATTGCTATTCTGGGATGGAACCATATGGCAGCCATATGGTACTGTTCTAAAAACCTGCATGAACTGAAGCCAATGAGAACAGTATGTATGGTGCTTTTTCTTCTCCTATTTTTACATAAACATAAAATTACTAGTACAAAAAACGTTCATTAACACTTTCAGAGCCCAAGCTTAATCT
Organism: Notolepis coatsorum; assembly: GCF_963971535.1. Lineage (NCBI taxonomy): Eukaryota > Metazoa > Chordata > Actinopteri > Aulopiformes > Paralepididae > Notolepis > Notolepis coatsorum. Next base: position 51,014,112 of record NC_140180.1, on the reverse strand, counting down.
TGAATTACTGCTTGAATGCCCATCATCCACTTCAATGTTAGCGTTAAAAACGCCTAATCTATGTTTTAAATTATGGCTATGTGTCTAATCTGCCCGTCGCTTATCAATGACTCGTTTTCCAGTCAACATTGTCGAAGCGGATTGTTTTTTTATCGGTTCATTTGGGTTTTATAGCATTTTGAAAAGCCCTCGTTTTCAAGGAAAATAAAGAGATTCCATGATAAACGGAATATTCTAGAATACACAAAAACGTTGTCATTTATCGGCCTATTTATGAATCGTTTCCAAATAAACGCTAGATTATCGATAGTATATGTGTACGTATGCACGCTGGGGCCGCGAGCTGAAAATAGATTCTCTGATTTCCTCAAAGCGATCATGCACACACACACACACACACACACACACACACACACACACACACACACATAGGGCAAACGCGTATATCTCAGCGAATACAACTCTGATTATCCCAAGACTGGTAAAATAGATTCCTTACCTCAGATCAGATGTTCTCCAAAAAGAGCATTCCAATTCCTGATCGCCATTCCAAAAATCGATCATATGTTCCATGCATTTTCCTGTCCCGCGATGACTTCCATGTTGAACAGACGGTCTGTCGGCTCAGGGAGCAAGCTGGCTCCGCCTCTACATATCACTGATCCCAGGTCAGTCTAAGTGACTGATGTGCAGTTTTCAGGGATAGACGATAGGGGGCGCTTTTTTCCATTCTGAGCTGCTGATGGGGCTGGTTTACCAACGGGAGACTCGGTTGATGAAATATGAATTCAGATCGCTAATAAAAATAAAAAAACGATAAAAAACGATAATTGTCGTGGTGGGCATTCAGGCATTGGGCTGATAAAACGTGTTATCACGTGGTGGGCATTGAAAGTGTTAACTGTTATAATGCATTGCATTATAATTGCAACCACCTAAGGGGTCTAGTTGTGAATTGCATATTGGAATTTTCTACAGATGAGCTAAGGAAGTATATTTTATTTGCCACAATAACCTTTTTTTCTTTGTGTAATGGTTTTATAGGTGGTCCATATCTCACTTTATTAGGTAAACATATATTAGTAGACTATTTGGTTTGTCCCTAGTTATCAGATTTTCTAATAGTGGCCAAGATAAAAGTAATAGTTTTAAACATTAATTGTTTTTGGAGCTGGAGATTAAATGGTTGAAGGGAAATGTTTCCCAGCTGTATTATCTGTAGTTTCTAAGGGTAAACTAGAAAGTGCAAGCTAGCTCCTTAAGTGATGACATAAATAAAGGTCTAAATCAAGCAGTGCATTTAGTGAAGTCACTGCTCCGGAAGGTTGGAGATCTCCTCCTAGAAGTGGATGGTTGCTCAATGCACCCTTCCCCAGAAGTCCGCAACCTGGGTGTCATACTGGACTCGACCCTCTCCTTTCATTCCCATATAAAATCAGTAACTAAATCAGCTTTTTTCCATGTCAGGAACATTTCCAGACTCCGGCCATCTCTCCCCGACTCTGTAGTAGAGACTCTTATTCACGCCTTCGTCACATCCCGTCTCGACTACGCAAACTCTGTTCTTGTAGGGCTACCCAGCAATGCCCTCAACAGGCTACTATGTCCAAAATTCTGCTGCTAGGGTTCTCACCTGCACCAAGTCCTGGCACCACATCACCCCCACCCTCATCCACTTCCATTGGCTTCCAGTCAAGTCCCGCCTCAATTTTAAGATCCTCCTCATCACCTACAAATCCCAACACTCCCTTGCCCCCCAGTAACTAGCTGACCTCCTCCATCCCTACATCCCACCTGGAGGCTGCGATCCTCTGACTCCGGTCTCCTCTCCATCCCTACCACCAACCTGCGCACTGTTGGTCCCAGAGCCTTCTCTGTTGCCGCACCCACCCTCTGGAACTCCCTCCCTCCAAACATCCATAGTGCTACATCCCTGCACTCTTTCAAATCCCAACTCAAAACTCACCTCTTCACAAAATTTAGAAATGACTCTGCCTGATTTCCCTCTTTTCTTAATTTTTTTTACACATACTACACTGAGCGCACATTAGCCAGCCAGCAACTGCGTTCACAAAAATTAGGAAAGGTCCAACCACATCAAGTACGTCTACACAAAATATAGGACTATTAAGTTATAGGTCGGAAATGATGGAATAGATTTACCAACGAAAAAGGTGTTTAGCCTGCTCATACCTTAAAAGTGTGGGGCAGCACGAATTCATTGGCTCTGCTAATGTATAACGTGTATGTAGCTTCCATTCAAACAGACGGGAACAAACATGAAGTCAAGTCTCACTCGCATGAGACTCCCTCTACATCAGGGGTCTCAAACTGGCGGCCCGCGGGCCAATTGCGGCCCGCTGGATGATATTTTGCGGCCCTCTACTTGACATCAAAGTAAAAAAAACAATAATAATAATAAAACAAATTTTATATTATTATAATTTTTTTATGTTTTGGGACTTGTACAGCACTTTGTTCAACTTTGTCAATGCTGTAACGTTTAAACCTTTTTAAATCTTAGACAAACAAAACACTTTGCTTTCATGAAATATTGTAAGCCGTCATTTGAGGCTTTATAAAAGCAGCACAATGAACACAAATCTGTCAGTGCCGAGTCCGACCTCATCTTAAATAACAAACAGCATTGCTTGTTGTAGTTAACAAAGAGAGGCAGAGTTGATTTAGCTAAAAATTTTAAAATCATATATATATATATAATATTTGATGCGGCCCAGCCTCACCCAGACTCTACCTCCAGCGGCCCCCAGGTAAATTGAGTTTGAGACCCCTGCTCTACATACTCTGGCGATACCTGGCCAGGGTACTCCTGGGTCCTAGTGTCCCCCAGGTTACACTATATGGTATGTGTGCACATGTATTTTATATGTTAATAAAATTGCATTTATCTATAGTCCTAATTCTGTCACTGTTTCATGTCACAAAGAAGGCTGTCTACAACATTTGTAACAGGTGATGAAAAAGTCAACAAATAATTAACTGTATTAGACATTTGTTAATTATGAATAGTCTTCACTTTAGATTAGGTCACGCAATAGCATCTGCAAATAATTTATAGATGTTTGATGAATGTCTTAACAAATAATTTGTTAAACATGAAAAGACAAGTCTGGTAATTGCTTCGTATGTGTATATCCATTTTTCCAGCCTCTACAAATGTGTTACTACACATTAAATAACATTATTTAATGATGAACAAATGAAGTACAAACAACGTTGATAATGAGTTATAAATAATGTATAACTCATTTGTAAATGTTATACAAATATAGTTATAAATGATTTAATAATCATTTACGAATGCATATAAATGGTTTGTTCATGAATAGTTCATTATCTACAAATACCTTACAAATGTCTTATAACTGAGTGTTATTATAAAGTGTTACCGAAATATATAAACAAAAAAAGTATAATTTGGTGTCTTATTACTGGATCTTGTAAACAAGTCACAGTAGAACAGTAATATGATGCTTTTCCAGTGTTTTACCTAAATTAGGCATTTTCTTTGCATGCAGAGGGTTGTAATTAGGGATGTCCTGATCGCATTTTTTTGCTCCCGATCCGATCCCGATCATGTGATTTTGAGTATCTTCCGATACAGATTTTTCCCGATCCGATCCTTCAGCAATGTATAAAGAAAAAAATGCAATCAAGTTGACCCTCAATGTTGTTTTTTTATTTAACAGTATCCAACTATCCATTATATCCAACATGGATATGGCTTTTTTTAACAGTATATCCATTATATCCAACATGGATATATAGCTTATTTTTTTCACTTATTGCAGCATTGGATCAAAATTCAAAACAAAATAAAAAAATAAATCTTATCAGTGGTGCACCACAAAATAACCATGTAAACTAAAAACAAATGATGTGCAGAATAATGCGATAACAAAGGTAGTGCAGTAACAGAGGTAGCTTGACTAGCTTCACAAGTTCAGTTACATTCAGTCATAAATAATAAAATAAAATATAAAATTGGCTTAGTGCAGAATAGTTCTAGACTATGAACTAGTCTAGTTTAGTTTAAAAAAATTATATATAAAAAAAAAATTATATATATAAAAAAATATCCAGATTTTCTTCCCCCGATTCCCATCTTCTGAAAATCACGTGATTGGCCCTGATCTCCGATCACATGATCAGATCGGGACATCCCCAGTTGTAATTCTACTGAATTCACATTAAATGGGAGGCTGCAAAGTCTGTCTAAAAATGTATAACAAGATGAAGATGAAGGGGGAGTATCAAAGAATCTGTCATATAGTTTTTTCTTGCATATTTAAAATCACCAGTAAATTACTTACAACGCAGAATAGTTAAGTCCTCTTACAGTAGACCAGCTTCTATTCACATGCCATCCAGTGGATCTGACACAGATTCCTTAGTTACCATGGCTACCAATCTCAGCATGATTCCAAACCTTTTGGCAGAGACATCTTTAAAACTCACATTTTGCCTCAAGCATATAAAACATAAAATCACATCACAATAAATGTTTTGCTCTGAATATTTTTATTTTGTAGTAAGTCGTTTCACTGTTAGTGTTACAGATTTCCCCATTTAAAGCTACCACAATGATCCATCTTATTATACAGTCTCTGGATGCTGGCAATTATCTGCAATATGTGATGGATCATTGAATGCACAGGGAAGGGCTGCAATTCAATCCATTAAATGGGGATATTTTAACCAAAACATACTACAAAACCAAGGATTGCCTAATGATGTGCATTTCCCCAAAAAACAAGTTCACTATTGTCAGCCAGTGGCGTTGTTTCATATTCATACCAGTGGTATTCATACCGACTATGCAGTATGCTAGTGGGAAGATTTTCTGAAAACAATGCTCATACATTTTTAAATGATTGCTGGAAAGGGAACACAACTCTCCTCTATATATATATATATATATATATATATATATATATATATATATATATATATATATATATATATATATATATATATATATATATATATATATATATATATATATATATATATATATATATATATATATATATATATATATATATATATATATATATATATATATATATATATATATATATATATATACCATGAAGCCATACTCAATTGACACCCAATTGAAGCATATACCCAATTGATAGCCATACCCAGTTTCCCGAAATCTACCATTTCAGACCCTTTGCAACCCTAGTTGTGGTCCAAATGCAACTAAACTACTTAACTACTACTTAACAAACATTTATCATATCTATGATTTTCCCTTTTGATGGTAAATCAATGCTTGCGGTTATCTGTGTAGATGCAGGTCATCCTCGCCTGTTTCATATTTCAATCTGCTTGTCTTTCTCCTACTGTATCTTTCCTTCCCCCTTCTCCTCCTCGCTCTGGGCCTTCTCCTTTCTCCTTTATTTCCCTGTCAACTTTGACCGTAAAGCCCCAATCCCTGATTTTAGGGTATATTCACATGGGTTTTATATGTAGATGGAAAGCTTTTTGGAACTTTCTTAACCCATCGTAAAGCAGAATATAGACAAGTTTATTTCCTGTTGCACTATTTGCGAATATCATTGGCTGACAGGAAATAAACCCAAGTTGTTAGCGATACAATCCCACTGACAATGTCTACCCAAATGTCCATAAACATCACTAACATAAACCTTTTTTACAGCCACAAAATACAGCAAGTACAATTAAAAACCACCTACATGTTGCCATCTCTCTGCTGTGCTGTGCTCTCCTGCAGCCCTGGTGGAGGTCATACTGGCTGGCAGGGACTGTCTGATTGCTGGGGACTCCTGTTCGAGTGACGAGACTTGTAGCCCACGTCTGCGGACCCTGCGTCAGTGTGTGGCAGGCAACGGCAGCATGAAGCTGGGCCCCGGGGCCAGGAGCCAGTGTGCCAATGCGGTATCGGCACTACTCACCACCCCCTTACAAGGTTGCCAATGCAAACGGGGCATGAAAAAGGAGAAGAACTGCCTCAGTATCTACTGGAGCCTGCATCAGTCCATCATACACGGTCAGTGGTCACTTGATGGTGCAGCTGTCCCTATTGATAAGGAATATGACTTTGGACCTTTGTAGGAAAGCATACAGATTAGAAGTCTTAACTACATAATATACCATATTTCCTCTCACATCTGTAAGTCAGGTGATATTTATTCTGTAAACATCACTGTTTGTAGCTAACATGCCCAATGATATAAAAAGAAATACATTGAACCAAAAGGGACCTATTTTCTGACAAACTTGATGTGTTGAGTGAATAGACACAGGGCATTTGGAGGTGTCTCACAATTACATCTCAATGTGTTGCTGTTAGTTTGTTTGTTCTTGTGTTATTATAAAATATATGTTAGCTTGTGCACTTCATTTATAATGTGTTGTTATTTTATGCTGTGTTGGTTGCCAGGTAGCCTGGCTAGTGCATGCTACTGGAGATATCACACAGTAATGAAACAGTATGCAATCTACTGTTTATAGAGTGCTTAGAATGATGGTTATATGAGTTAGCGCAGAGCTTCAAAACCAGCACTAAGGGTAATTCTCTATCATCCATTGGCTCCTGAACACCAGTCTACCTACCAGACAGTTAATCATATACCATGAGTGGCCCATGCATGTTTGCATCCTTCCAGCCCTCAAGGTTGTATAATACTATACATTTCCAACCTACTCTTTTCACTTCAGCAAACAGAGATAGCAAGGTTCAGCAGTTTCAGCTTTGAAGATCTGCACTAACTCATATTACTAGAGTTACATTCGTAACCATTGTTATATATTGTTAGCGCTTTGCTTCAAAGCTAGCTCCCAAAAGAGTACACCTGCTGAACCTAGGTCTACCACATGAGTATAAGTTCAAGCAGGGCAAGTGGTTGGCTCACAGTAGAACAGTTTTTAAACATTAAAATAACGGTTTTAAATTCAATTAAATAATTTAACATATTGTTGCACTGACCTCCTTATTTGCGTCAACTCGTGGGGTGGTACATTTTGAAAGTGTGCTACACATTGTGCTACAAGCTAAATGATTAAAAATGACCAGATGAGACTAGGTTAATGCGGCATCTTTTCATTGATGATGAACTCTACAGTGTCTGGGAGTGCCAGAGGGAAAGCTTCTGGAGGGCAGTCATCTTTATTGGTGGGAGGGGAAGAATCCAGATGCTGAGTGTCCGCACCATCAAGGTGAATTCCCCGTCTGTGGATGGACCTCGGGAGGTTAACCAGGCTCAGCCTTGACATACTTACCCCACTCAGCACTAGAGCTGGTGGAGAGGCAGCCCCGACACCTCCTGGCATTCCTCAATGGTTGTCTTTCTTCTATCTTCTTATCGCTTTCATCTTCTCTTCTCTTCCCTTGTTATTGTCCAGTTTGCTGAACCAAAAGGAACTTAGTGTAGGTTGGGAATATGCGTTATTATATACGCTTGTGGGCGTGGAAGTACTGAGCCACTCCTGCTATATTATAGACTGGTAGGTAGACTGGTGTCTGTGAGTGAATGGATGATGGAGGATTAGTGCTAGCTTTCAAGCAAAGTGCTAACAATATATAATGGAGCATGTGTTTTTCTCTTAGGACTTAACCTGGTGGAGACATATCCTTACGAGGTGGTGGAGAGAGACTATGAATATGTGCGCCTGGCCTCCATCACAGCTGGCAAGTTCATTTTCAAGTCTGTTTTCTTTCATTTTATTTTACAATTTATTACTACCCCCTTCACATGTTTTGAACATCTTCCTGGAAGCTTGCCTAAGGCAAATTAAATTCCACACTGTGTCCGTGAGACATCAAGTCAAGTCAAGTCAAGAGTTTTAATTGTCACGGCATACAGGTATACAATGAAATGCGGGTGGTCTTGCCCGCAACGATGTGCAATACAGTGGTACAACATATAATAGAATCAAAAAATGAAAAAACAACATTGTGCAGTAAACAGGTAACAGGTAACATGGAGTGACATCTCGGTATCTGTACATAGTTATTTACAGAGCATATGGGACATGCTAGTTAGCTTTGGTAGTGCAATACACTGATCCTGTTATTCTAATTTAAAGTGTCCTTTCCTTTGGCCATAAGTGTGCGTGTGTGCGACATGAGTGTGTGCCCGCTCATGTTAAAGTGTTAAGTGGCTGCTCGTGTGTGAGCGTGCACAGCGTGCGTGTCGTGTGTGTGTTCATGTGTGCTTGTGTGTGGATAGTTCAATGTTCTGAGCACTCAATGTTCATTGTTCATGGCTCTGATGGCCTGGGGGAAGAAGCTGAGCCTAAGCCGCTCTGTCCTAGTAGCTGGGGTTCGCAGGCGTCTGCCTGACCTCAGCAGCTGAAACAGGCTGTTATTGGGGTGGTGAGGGTCTTTCATTATCCTGCAGGCTCTGGATTTGCACCTCTTGTTGTATAGAACCTGCAGGGGGGGTAGTGCAATACCCGTGGTACGCTCGGCTGAGCGCACCACTCTCTGTAGGGCCTTCTTGTCCTGTGCCGTGCTGTTTCCATACCAGGCAGTGATGTTTCCGGTCAGGATGTTCTCTACAGCTCCTGAGTAGAAGGACTGGAGTATCTTCCCCGATACTCTGAACTTCCTTAACTGTCTCAGGTGGTAGAGGCGCTGTTTCGCCTTCTTTACTACTGTGTCTATGTGTGTTGACCATGTCAGGTCCTCTGAGATGTGGACCCCCAGGTACTTAAAGCTGCTCACCCTGTCCACGGTAGCCCCGTTAATCATCAGTGGTGTGTGCGTCTCCTGCTGTCCTCTCCTATAATCCACGATCAGCTCCTTGGTTTTACCAATGTTCATGAGCAGGCTGTTGTCCTGGCACCAGCGTTCCAGTACCTCAACCTTCTCCCGGTAGGCCTTCTCGTCGTTGTCCGAGATCAGCCTCACCACCACCGTGTCGTCTGCGAACTTCACTATGGAGTTGGAGCTGAACTTGGCCACACAATCGTGTGTGTAGAGTGAGTACAGCAGGGGGCTCAGAACACAGCCCTGGGGGGACCCGATGCTCAGGGTGATGGTGTTGGAGGTCTGACCCCCCACCCTGACCGCCTGGGGTCTTTCGCTCAGAAAGTCCAGTACCCAGGCGCTCAGGGCGGAGCTCAGACCTAGCTCGATCAGCTTGTCCACCAGTCTGGTGGGGACTATGGTGTTGAACGCTGAGCTGTAGTCAATGAACAACAGTCTCACATAGCCCCCCTTCATGGATGTGTCTGAATTAGCAATATTCAAACATACAGTATGTTTGTCTCCAAGTTGTATATTTCTAATCTAATTTCACATCTAATTTATCCCAGCTAATGTAAGATAAACTAAATCTGAGAATGGCATTACTTTGTGTCACATGTGTGTGTTACTTAGATTGCTGTCAGAACTGCTGTCAAAAACGTGTTATTCTACAGTATATTCCTCATACCCTATGAAGTGAAGAATGACTTTGAGTTAAGCTACTCAAAGGAGCTGCCAAAAGATTCCAGAACAAGAATAAAAAATATTGCAAAACCCTTTTATCCTCCACTCTTCCAATACAGGTTTTTATGACTCATCATACAATCATTCTCACAGACAAATAAATAATTCAATGAATACTGTCGATAAACAAGGGTTCCCTCTCGTCCTGGAAAACCTGGAAATTCAGAGCCTAGATTGCCAGTCTTAGCCTGTTAAGCCCTAGCCCTATTTTCTGAAAATCTGCCTAAAAATACATACCTAAGTAAATGGAAGATTGCTCCACTACTACAAGGTCCATTTGCATGTTCTTGGTATCTAGGGACATCTATGGATCTCATGGAATGTATTCCCAGTGTCAGAAATATTGTGTCTGTTACTAGGCTTGAGTAAATTGTGATGAAACAAAGGAGAATATAAATTATGATTTTTCTTTGCATCTTTGACAGTGAAAAACACCATGCAAAAAACATGAAACCAGACATGAAAAGATGCCACTGAGCTTGTTCAGCACCTTCTTGAGATCATGTGTATAAAAAATCTAAGCAAATGAATAAAGGGAAGATGATTAAACAGAAGGTTTTGAGAATACAGTACTGAATTCTGCCATCCGGACACATTCAATTTGAAATATTATTATAGAATATAGAATACCAGGCCTATGAATTACCTTATTATAGCCAACTCACACATCTATGGATCGGGCAAATCTCCTCTTTCAAATGGCAGAGTTCTATTTGGATTTAGTATCTCCAGGCGTGCAGGAAGAACCATGAATGAAATCTACTGTATGTACAGTTCCATTCTTATCATTTTGGATTGGATTGCAACAGAGATTGCTGCTAAATGTTCACAGAAGGTAGACACACTAACTGCGCTCCAATCTATGCCAATAATGTTCAGTTTTGTGATAGAGAATCCTGAGAAATAAAAATTATTCATACGGAAGTTATTTGCTTGCAGGAAGCTGGAATCGGCTGGGAAAGGTAGTTTTTCGAAATTTCAACTCATCATTGAGAGCTCTGGATGCCCTCTCCTTTTTTTATCTACTTTTTCTCCCCATTTTCTGTTTTTCTCCCATCCCAATTTCATATTATCCAATTCTACCCTCCCCTGTCTCGAACGTTGTTAGACCATGCCTCCCACTGGTCGGCTGCAATGTGGACCAAGCCTTGCATCACGTGTCCCCTCCGGTGCACGAGGAGGCAGCTGTCGCATCTTTTCACCTGTACAGCGCGATCTCTCAGCGGCGAGGAGTAACGCGTGGGAGGCTCACCCTGCCCCCGTTGCTTCCTGATTCTGCTGTACAGGCGCACAAACCGACCTGTAGGAGTCGCTGTCCACACCGGCTTTCCCGCCCCCTAATACTGCCAATTGTATTAGTATGAACGACCAGCCAAGCCGGAAGCAATGCCGAGAGCTGGGCTCGAACCCAGCATCTCCTGCGTTAGTGGCGAGCGCCTTGCCCACTGCGCCACTTAGCCACCCTCTGGATGCCCACTCCTCATATCAAACTACAATCGGTGACATGGTGCTAATTAAAAATGGTGGATATTCGCTAAATTATAAACACATTCCATAAACTAAAATCTCACTAATAGCACTTTACCCTATTGGTAAACAAACATATTGTTGAAAATATACACTATGACTGCTGTTTTGACAGGATTATGGTCTTTACTCTTGGCTACATTTGAAAAAAAAAAAAAAAAAACATTATGTCATACAGTCTAGAGAGATTGATTTATGACGTGCTGTCATTTTGGGACCGGTACCGGACCCGTCGGGCTTAAGAGGTTAAAAAACCTGTAAAATGTACTAAAATTACCAAATATCCTGGGGAACTTTTTTTAATAATGTATGTAATTATCCTATGTAGGGATGGGAATCGCGAACCGGTTCCCGTTGGGAGCCGGTTCCCGTTGGGAGCCGGTTCCTAATTGTCAGATTCCTGGAATGCCATGTTTTTCCAACAGTTGCGCATTTTAAAACAATAACCTTAGTGCCACGCATGCAGCCATAGCAGACTATTTGATTCCTTGACTAGGAAAACCTAAATGAAAAACGAATGCTTTCACTGTATACAAATATTTGCATATGTTCCCGAAATGCTCCCGCTGTTTCTATGTGGAGTGAAAACTCCAATTCTTTGCATACTAGTCATTCATTGAAAGACCAGATTACATCAGAGGAGTTTGATTTACTGTATTAGTTACTTAGTTATGTGTCAGTTATGTTTTTACTTTTAACCTTTATTTATACAGGTAGATTATTGATAACAAATTCTCTTTTGCAATAACGACCTGTTGAATGCAACTACAGTTCATTAGATTAAATTAGTTTAAGAGAATCTCAAATACATTATTTATTTTATTTAAGTGTATAGTTCATTTTAAAAATTTTCACCGTTTTTGTATTTTTCTGACATTGGGGCTTAGTTCTGTTGCATTTCCAATTTATGTATTTAAATTATAAATGTATTAGGAATCGATAAGGGAATCGATAAAGAATCGGATCGATAAGCAGAATCGATAATGGAATCGTAGCGATAAAATCGTATCAATTCCCATCCCAAATCCTATGTAAACCTTGTTGTGTATTTTGTTTGAAACTTAGCTGTTGGTAGGATTATAGCAGCACTGCCCAATTAGTGTCCCACACTCCCTTTGTTTTCTCATGACCATGCTTATTCTCCTCTTATTTTTTAAGTAACATTGGGTCTCATTCCCGAACGAAGTTACGACAAAATATTTCGTCTTAGCCAGATTTCGGCCCATTTAAGACATATTAGGGCTGGGAGTGGGAGTCCCAAACTTTCCTGAGATCTTATTTGATCGTGGCTGAGAGCAGATTTAAGAGTGCTGAGGAGCACACTTAAATATGCTCTCAGCCCACGATCAAATCTCATGATTGATTGACTAATTTAAAATGTTATTATAACTTGACAGACTGTGTTCTCATAGTGATTCCTTCACGTCAACGCTACAGGTCTCCTTGGAATTAATTACTTAATCATAATTAAAATAAATATGACAATATTTGTACGATAAGAAATTACGCATTTGATGTCGGAAAAATAAATAATATGGATTCATCTGATCACAGGGCAGCTTCTTAACCATATCTGAACCAGCTATTTTGGACAAATGTATAATTACTTTAATTACTCAGATATTCAAACACAATTATGCAATTATTGTGAAATGATTGAAAATAATAATAATAATTGAATGCCTTCTGTGGAATTTGTATTTCTTATTTGTTACACATCTGTTTTAATGATTCATTATATACATTTGAAAGAATGCAGGTCAACATGCAATGTATCCCATTGATTGGTATACAATGGGACAGACCTTTGTTTGATTGATTGAGTGATTGATTGAAAACTTTATTAACAGATTGCAGAATGGGTACAGTACAGTACAGCTCAATTACATAAGGGGATGCAGACCAGAGAAAGAATTTCGTCTTGTTTACATCAGGGTCCCCCATTTTCAATTTATCATAACATATATGACACACACGACACAGATAGACAGTACTGCTACATCTATACATTTATGACATACCAGATTTGCAAATACAGTACTGTTTGTGATACAAAAAGAGTCCAGAAAAGAGAGTACATTTGACATAGAAACTGTTGGAGGAGGTTGGGTAGGAGGGGTGGGTGGGGGATAGACTTACACTGTACAAGCAAAACTGTACATTGGAATATTGACAAAACCATACTTGGTCATTTACTGTACATTGGAGGGGGTTGATATAGCTATAAACCTGCATTCCTTTGAATATATCATTAATCAATTAAACTTATATTGAAATACACTATATAGCCTATACACCAACACTGAAATGACAGTGGATAAATAAATAAGAACTAAAGCTAATCGGTGGAAATAGACTGCATTAATATTCCATAACAAGTCTTGTGTGCGCCTACGAATGAACAGTAGCCTATAGGCTTAATTATGGAATAATAAGCCATACTGCGTTCATTCATTACGCCCGCCGTAGGCTATATATATTATATTTCATTCATATACAGTACTGCGCGCGCACGCGCATGTGTGTGTGTGCGCGCACGCTGCGGCAGGTGTGTACCGCGAGCTGTATATGATGCCATTAATCTAATCTAGTTTTGATGGGCGCAAGCGTGATTACGAAACCTAGCCGCATTTCTCGGAGACGCTCTCTGATTGGCACTGACTGACGCTAGGTTTCGTAATCACGCGGCTCGCAAGACTCGCAAAGTACTTCCGCCATTCCATTTCACACAGCTGCGTCACCAGTTGCCTTATAAGGAGCTATGGAGGCGTTGTTTTGTATGCAAATGAGCTGAACGGGAACGCGCTTTCGAGTTTACGACAAGCAGATATCAGATAATATAATTTGTGCGACCTTTTCAGCCACTTAAGACATATTACCAGCACGTTCAGGACTCAGAGTGTACTTGTCATAGATTATGTCTCAGTGGTTCCAAGATAAGTCTTCCAGAATATATCTTTGATATATCTTGGTCTCATTCACCAAGGACTTATGACAAAAAGGGCTTTCTCTTAGGGCCATTTGAGACACTTTCGGGACGATTTTGGGATTCACCAGCCGTCCCAATAAAACATATATAATTAATATTATATTATAATATATTGTCTATATATGTCTATATATGTCTTGCCCGAAAAGGTCTCAAATGGCCCTAAGAGAAAGCCCTTTTTGTCGTAAGTCTGTTGGAGAATGAGACCCATTTTGTGCAGCTAAAAAGTACAAAATCACAGTTTTACAGCAATGTACAGCACAGTGCTTCTTCCCTATTACATTTCATGTGTAATTTACAAGGAATTGTTGGCACACCGGAGGAGGCCAGGTGACCTTATTGTACAGGTAGCAGTGATGGATGTAGCAGTCACCTTTAATGAACATGAGACAATTCATCAGGGACCCTGCATCATTAAAAAAGGAGGAATAGAATTGGGGCTAAATGTGTCAATACTAGGCCTACCGGTATGATCATTTGACGTGATCATTTGTGAGCAAATGCTGTCCTGGAAATATCCTGGAAAACCCTGGAAACAAGCAAACAAATAGATAAATAGATCGAAAATGACAAATAATTTTATAATTTGATGAATGAATGGATGATGAAGGATTGACATCTCCTTGCCAGTTTGAGGTGCTGCATTGGTTGCCTGATTTCAAGGTGACATGGATGCAAAGGGTGTGTTGATAATGGGCATTGGAACCACTGGAGTGCACTCTGACAGAAGACTACCCTTCATTAATTCTGTTGTGCTGTTACAATTTTCTTTGATCGTTCAGAGGGTCATGCTCTTGTCGCATTCAGAACACACCCTGAGCAGCTTGTGTTGAGGAAAGGGGAAGACAGTGAAAATAACTTAGACCATAAATCTTTCTATTAACATTACATATTAAGTTAACACTGACATATTTAATCATTACTTCATCATATTGTTAGTAAGTTGTTTTATTTGAGCACTATATAGCCTTTTATAGTTTGTAAACAATGATTTGGTTTAGAGAGGCTCAAGGGACAGTCCCTGGAGGAACTCACGCAACGTCTGATGTGTGCTCGGTTTCGTTTCAGAATTATAGGAACCATAAAAAATTATGTTGGTGAAAAAAGGCTGTTCCAAATTAAACTGCACTTTTTCCTTCAGATTTGTAGTCCTAGCATCAAAGGTTTTGTCACTTAATCTTAATACATTACTGTAAGTAGGGTGATGAAATAATTAAAAAACACCCGCACTATGGTCTTTTCAGTATGGAGGTTCATTATTTTTGATGGTTGTGATAGACATTTTTTGGGTTTCCCTTCAGTAATCTTAAAGGGGCACTTTGCCGATATTTAACCATAATCCTATCGTTCTGTTGTGAGGACACGTGATGATAGGACATGCCATTCACCAATTGGTTCTGTGTCTCGAGAGCTCGCCCTATTTGCATTTGAAAAACTCCTCGGGGTGATGTGAAATGTGTCAACCAGAGGAGGGTGGGAAGACCAGGGAACTACAACCTGCACTTCCTCAAGTCCAGTAGTGCCGCCGCCGATGGTGTGAATTCTGAGAGAGAAGACATCTACAAATTCAACTGAGAATATTTCCATCATCTTGTTTGCTTATTTAGCTGTAGAAACTAACACTAGTATAGATTATGGCTGTTAGTGATTTTTGACGAAAACAACTTTTAGAATGTAATGTTGGAATCAGATATTCAGGGCTACTTACTTGAGCCTGAATACAGCACAGAGGAGATACAGCGTATGGAAGAGGAGGAGGCCGTGGCAGCAGCAGCTGCAGCCATGAGACAAGCCCTCCCAGTCGGGGAAAACAACCCTGTACAAGAGCCATGTGCCGGGGGTGACTGGTGGTGTCTGTGCGGTAGTTGTTCTGCAATGGAGACAGAGTTGGAATCGCTGTTCTGTAACCGTGTGTGCAACTGTTTGTTTCTTTTCTTTGGGTTTGTCCTATTATTTTTAACACATATATTTTTTATTGTCATTGTCTGGATACATTCACTTGGGATATATAGGTTTATATAGTGTTTGGTTAAGGGTTCTTTTCTTTTCTTTAAATGATTCTTTACGAACTCTTTGTGTAGTCCTAGGCTAGGAATTAAGTTGAAGATTACATAGTGGTGGTGGCCCATACAGGGATTGAACCCGCAACTTTAGCGTCATCAGCACCATACTTGTATGTCCTTTTTTATGTGTGCATGTATTCATGACAATGGAAGCGATTAATGAACAATAAATTGAAGCAGGTCAGATTTGTCAAGAACCAAGAACAGAATAACTTGACTTTTCTACCGGACCCTTTGTTACTAGGAGAAATCCTCAGAGAAAAAAGTATTCTTTGCTTAGCTCTTTATATGTGTCTGATCATGAACATGATGATGATGATGATGATGATGATGATGATGATGATGATGATGATGATGATCATGATGATAATGAGACAAACCGGACACAATGTAAACTGGGCTGGGTTACAGGAGGAGTTCAGGGAAGTGGGGGAAAATGTGGATTCTTCCAACCTTCTGAGAATCCAGGGATGCGGCAAACTTCCTCGAACAGTGTGACAATTTCCTTCATGTACTAAGCTAATGGGGATTCTGTCCTCTGTATTGAAGGGACCTGCCCGCAGCTGGTGGATGGCTGAAAGAATTTAACAACTGGGTTATTTTCAAAGAGGCTTTCCAAGCAGCCTTTCTACCCACAGACTTAGTAGTAGTAGAGGTAGTCTGTAGTAGAGGATGAATGAATGAATGATCATTGCATTTTCTAGACACTCAAAGTGCTCCCCACAATGTGGGGTGGAAATTGCCTCCTTCACCACCACTGTGTAGCACGCAACCTTGGGCTATGCAGGCTCAATGGCTGCCATACACTGGCACCAGGCACACATCACACTACACAATTGCTGAATGGCTCAGGAGAAAGGGATTTATGTCAGACAATTAAGGGGGGAGGGATAATTAGGTGACCTTGATGTCAGAAACCTGATTGGGAATTTGGCCAGGAAAGTCGGGAAAACCCCTACTCTTAGGCGCCCTGGGTTCTTTAACGACCAAATTCAGTCAGGACCTCGGTTTAACGTCCCATCCGAAGGACGGCACTTGCAGCTGTACGGTGTCCCTATCACCGTAACAGGGGCATTGTTACTGACAAGTCCAGAGGACAGAGTGCTCCCTGCTGGACAACAACACGACTTGCCGACAACGGTTTTGAGCAGACCGGAGCTCTACCCATGTAGCCACACTGCCAGACAAAGGATAAGTTGAGGCTAAACCCAGTAGGGAGGATGGCAACATGGGATTCAGACAATCCTAACAAGCTGCAAAAGCTGGTCCAAACCTGAGGTCCACCAGATCTTCACAAATGATGAAATACCAGTGAGATACAAACCCTATAGAGTATATCCTCTGAAAAAGAAGATTATTTCACGTAGAGAAGATGTCAAAGCACAGAATCATCGAACCCTCACAGTCACCATGGTCATCATAGTGGTTTTGGTCCTCAAGCCAGATGGATCGTACAGATTCTGTGTGGATTATAAGATAAGATAAGATAAGATATTCCTTTATTAATCCCCTTGGGGAAATTCCAGTGACACACACATACAGCTCATCGTCTCATTAATAACAACATATCACAATCATTACATTTTTACAGTAACAACGGCACAACATAAATTCACACAGACATGTACATTTGTTGACACATGTCATCTACAGAATGCCTGAGACGCCATATGCGATAGTCGGCTGTAACAACAACAAAGTGTCTGAAACAAAGTGTCGTCGCGCCAGGTGGCGGGAGGGAGGGCGGAAAAGATTGTCCAGAGGGATGGTGAATGAGAAGACCCTTTTCAACACCTATCCTATTCCTTTAATCCATGACATTCTTGAATCACTACATGGTGCGACCTGTTTCAGTACATTGGACCTCCAGTCAGTTCAGTTTTCCGACGCTGCAATCATTACAAAAGCATGTTTTATGATGGGGTTCGGTAAAATAGACGTAAAATAGACGTTACCTTTGTCAGCAGGTACTCCACTCTTGCTCCAAGTGTCTTGGATCAGAACAGGATCAATACATATAACGTTAGGTGGCCCTCATCCGTTGGCTTCTTCTTCTTCTATAGTCTGCTCGGGCCAGACTATACCACGGCACCTTATCATCCATAATCATCATCCATATAATCCGTTTTGTCTTCTTCTTCATAATATCCAATAGTTTGCTCGCCATTGCATTGTAGGTTACTATTGTGTGTTCGGGCCAGACTATACCACGGAGCCGAATAGGTTTCCTCATCGGCCGGTTTGACTATAGTATTTTTATGATTTACCAGAAGTGCTGAGTCCAACATAGTCTGGTGGAAACACACCTTATCATCCATAATCATCATCCATATAATCCGTTTTGTCTTCTTCATAATATCCAATTGTCGAACGTTAGATGGCTGTAGTTTGCTCACTGCTGCTCACTCCCTAGTGCTACCTAGTGCTTTGGTTGCTCTCACTGAACTGGCCCATGCAGTTCATAAGGTAGGCGATACTGCCACCTGCCGGGATTCAATCGTCATTGCAGGTCCCAGGCACACTCATAAAGGCCTGCGCGAGTGTTTAGAATAAGAAAATAGAAAAAAGTTACTAAAACGAGAAACAAGCGTTGGCTCTCAGAAACGAGATATCTTGTTATTGGTGCTCAATGAGTTACGTTATAATGTTAATAACGTTATAGTGTTATCACAATCACAATATAGTTGCTAACGTAACAGTATGTGATCAGTAGCTTCCATAAGAACTATAAGGATAAGGATGAGGATGAACTTTATTAATCCCCTTTGGGAAATTCAGTGACATACACATACAGCCACAGCCTCATTATACAAATATTCCACAATTATTACATTGACAGCAATAATGGCACACATAAATTCACACAGCATGTGTACATTTGTTGATAACATGCATGACTACAGTAGATATTGAGACAGCTTATGCGTATGTCCGCTGCAGCTCTACAAGGCCACGAAGGTCGAGCGTCTGCGCGAGTCGGAGGGAGGGGGAGGGTTGGGAGAGCTGGTCCCTAGCCATAGTTGCAGTAGGGGGGGGGAGTTGCAGCTAGCTATATCAAGGTTTAAGTGATGACTATCAAGTCATATCACTATGACTATCTATGTCTATGTCAGCAGGATGCATGCACAATCAGATCTGTTGGGCTCTGCAGATGTCTTTCACATTTAGAGGTGAGATATTGCATTTTATTCCAAGCAGGTCAAAATCGTTTTTTGTGGGCGTGGTATCTGGTAAAAACAAATTGTGGCAGGATGGTAAAGCAGTTGCCTCTGGGATGAATATCCTAAGTAAGAAGTAGTTTACTTGGAAAAACCTATTATGGAAACAAGACAATTGAACAGAACCTTTTATTCACTTAGGCCTATAGTAAAATTGTAATAAAGACCAAAAACTATAAAATATCACTGCATACTACAAACTGTTTATTATATTTCAGAAAAACAAAGGGTCAATAAATATATATCATACATATATTTCATAATCAAATTCCATGACTGCATCTTATGGGGAAGAGTTCCAAGTATCAGAAAATAATTTGAGACAGTCCAATGTGACATTCATCATTTTCATTTCTATGGAAAAAACACAATTTCTGACTTTTGCGCAGGGTAGATACAACCCTCTCCACCATCAGCTTGCTGGGCGTGTTTTGCAATGAGCACAATGCATCCTGATATGTAGGCACTACCAGCACAGCTCTGCGAGAAGGCAAAGTCAATAGCACACAATGGGGAATGTATTGCTTCAATGGACTACATTTACACTGTACACTGTAACACTGATTGGACATCCACATGAAAATTGTGAATGTCTACTGTCTACTGGGTTATATCGAGTATGCTTAGCGTGGTTACTTTATTTATACTTCATCCCCATGCGGACAATGTGCCTTTCAAGTGTAACTAGGTTAACCGTTTACTTTCAACTCTTCATCATAAATGATGTAACGCTCAACCAAGATAGATGCTGCATGTGTTGACTGTTGACACTGATACCAATGTTGCAGTGTGATTTATGTCTTCATGACAAAACGGAACTTCCCTACTGCTCAGTATGAGCTGGTTTTTGACGTGGGCTACTTGGTGAACTAACTGAACAGTAGGTTTAAAAGCATAGAGTGTGGGTAATACAGTAGTGCTAGTAGCTTCTGTCTGATTGTGTAGGTACACAATTTTCAGACATGGCTGTAGTTCATCACTGCTTATTTGATCCCTTCCTCACATACTGGAGGTTCAATCAGCCACTGCTGTTGGTAAAACACAACAGTCACTCATGGGATCATGCACACCCTTCAACTATTATTATTATTATTATTATTATTATTATTATTATTATTATTATTATTATTATTATTATTATTATTATTATTATTATTATTATTATTATTATTATTATTATTGTTATTTTCTGCAAGTAAGTAAACCATCAATTAAATAGCACATTTCAATACAATTAAGCAACAAAGTGCTTCCAAAATTAATACATAAATAAATAAAACATTTAGTGGGGAAAAGGAGATTTGCACAAAAACACAGTTTACACAAAACATGCTAAGGTAAGAAAACACATGTGACTAAAGGTAGGTTTTATTTCCTCATCAATCTGATACTTTCTAATCTATTCTACGAAGTATAATCATTATGGTTTACATTAGCTTAAATGTGAGTAAACTATTTCACAAACTAAAATATATGTCTAAACTGAGTTTAGGTGGGTTTACCCTGCACTACATCCCTGCAGGTGGTTTCAGAGGCTCTGGGCAGTGACTGCAAAAGCACAGTCACTTTTAGATCTTTAGTTTCGACAGAGGAACCGCCCTGGTCCCTGGTCAGAGGATCTGAGAGATGTTACATGATTAAAAGGCCACAGCAGCTCAGTAGAGTGGCGCCTGACATTGTAAAGTGGTCTTGGAGACACAGTGTATCATTATATAGCAAAAGACATTCAGAGGTAATGGTAATCATCATCTTTATGGTCTGTGGGTTAGGCAGGCTGGCTTTGTACTCAGACACTTCCTCTAAACAGAATTTAAGTGCCAATGTATCCCAGCAATAGAGGCTGAAACAATACTAGATATTGCATACTGTAACTGAGGGGTACAATTCCCTGACTGTATTAATCAAGTACTAGTATCATTAAACTACTACCGTCTTGTACATTACTGGCCAATACCGTACAAAGGTATATTAGATGACAACACTTCCACAATAACAGGGTTTCCACACCAATACTAATTTAGAATATTTATTACATTAAGAATATGATATTACATTATTTTGGTCACTTTGGATGCGCTTATAAGGCAAAGAATGTGCAGGCAAATCAATAATGAATGTTAAGTAATTAGATCTAGGGATATTCTGGGAAAGGGGTGTACTACCGGTTGTAAGCCAGCAGAGGGAGGCAATGCTCTAGGAAAGTCAATGGCTCACGGAGGCGATATCACCCCTGTGTCAGCGGGGATAGGCAGCCTGGTCCCAGGGTGCGCGCCGTGCAGGTGAAAGCCGTGGAGCCTCTGGTACGACAGAGACGGGCTCGAGTGATGGTCTCACGGGCAGGTGTAGATCCCACAGTAGCAGTGGGGTAGGCGGTTCTCTGCTCCAGCAGCTTGGTCAAAGCAATGAAGAATAATAATCCTTGCCGGAAAGTGGCACTGCTGGCGGGGTGTAAATCCTCCGTGGTGCGCGGTAGTGCACGGTTGAACTTGACGTTACTATCCTATTAGTACGCGGCAATAAATGCTCTATGTAGACGCACAATTACCCACTTCACGTGGTCTTTGACTCGTAATGAAGGTTTACTAATAAATAGCGAACGATACGTTAAACGAACGTATTAGGATAACACAAGACTCTATCTTGGGGCGATGCGAGCCCTACTCTGCCCACGTTGCGTAGTGGGGAGAGACGTCACTTGGATAACTGGAACTGAACGAGACTGAACGGGACAAGGGACTAAGAGGAATTCTACATTTCTTGCGCCCTATTTATATGTACGGTGAACAAATAGTACCATTCGTATTTCGCCAGCCGTATTCATGGGCAGAAGCTGGGCATGTACAGACATATCTCGTCGGTACCTTTGAAGTCAGCTCTAGGGGGTAAGGCACTGGCGCCAGGGGATCGCTTCCAATAGGAGAACGAATATTATGGTCTGTCCTGTAGCAGGTAAAGGGATATTCCGTATATATGTACAGAGAATATACAAGGGATATCAAACGATATACAAATATTATACATGGGATCTCAGGCAATAAATATATATATTCGGTTTAATCTGACCCTTTGTAACAGCCGCCCCCTAATTAGTCCCACCTAATTAGCTAAGCAGAGACAGATTAACCGCACTGTCCACTACTCAATGTCTGTGAGGGGTCGGGCAGTTCACAAAGTCAGGGGTCATGGTCGTCATTAGGCGAGTCGGGGAGCCTTGGCGACTCTATCAGCCTCGCCACGGGTCGGTTGTAGATCCGCCCTTGGCCGAGCACTTCTGCCACTCTGACCTTTCCGTCGGCACCAGTGGTCACTTTGCTTACGCGGCCGGCCACGCAGCTCGGGGTGGTGACTGGTCTATGGTCATGACGACTGGACGGGATGAAGGGGGGCTTAGGAGGAAGCGGGCCTGAGACTGCTTTGATCTGTGCTTGGCTGTGCTTTCTCCTCCTCCGTCTGTTTCTCTTGCTCGCTCTGTACCCCGTGTGAGGAGGGGCCGGTCCCGGCCGCCCCGTCAAGGAGTCGCTTGGGGTGCTGGGTTCGAGGTCAGCTACGTCTGAAGCGCAGCTGAGGGGGGTGGAGTTCCGAACTCCCTCTGGTACCCACGGTTCTCTCACGGGCCTCTCGCTTAATGTCAATAGCCTCTGCTGTACGGGGGAGAGGCCGGTGTCGCTCGCCTCTGTGTGTAGGCAGCTTGTAGACGTGGGTTGACTGTCAAGTCCGTAGAGGGGGCCTTGGAGCGTCCATCCCAGTCGGGTCTGAACCGCGACCGGGCATCCTTTGGGTCCGACGTGGGCCGCCTCAATTGGGAGAATGAGGTCCGCGTGGTCGGAGCCGATGAGCAGGGTCGGTGTGGCGCCGTCGATAAGCGGTATAGGTAGTTGACGTAGGTGCACATACTTAGCCATCAGCTGTGGGATGGGGTAGGTGTACTGCGACAGGCCTATGTCGTGGCTGGTGAAGACGTTGCTTATACTATAATGCTTCTCGGGCTTGTCCACCGCTGCTATCTCGAAGGAGACCTTTTCACCCTTTATGGTCTTCTGGTCCCTTCTGATGGTGCGTATGGTCATCGTATCTTTGACACCTCGCAGGCCCAACTGGGCTGCTGCGGAAGCGAGGAGGAGAGTCTTTTCGGACCCATCGTCCAGGACGGCGTAAGTGTCCAGGACCTTGTCCTCGTGGCTCAGGAGCACTCTGACCACTTTGAGGAGCACACGGGGGGTCCCGCTGTGCTGGTCAATGTGGAGCACTCCTGTGGGTGGTGACGTAGACTCTACATGGTACGAGTCGCACCTTGACTCCCAGTGTCTGCCGTAGCAGTCGGGACACTAGGGAGCGGTCTGGTGGAACTTTGGTTCTGGTGCCACCGCCTCGGCATGGTACATTACCGCAACGGGCCCACTCGGTTGTCCTGGCTGACGCTTGTTGATGTCATGCAGGACCTCCAGGTGGGTGCCACCGCACCTGCTGCACTTCTTTTTCAAGCGGCACTCAGCTGCTAGGTGGCTGCGCGCGCAGCGGAAGCAGCGGCGGTGGTCCTTGACCCACTGGCTCACATCATCCGTGGTCAGCTTCTTGAAATCTTCGCACTGATAGAGCCGATGTTCTCCCTCACAGTACTGGCACTCAATCTTTCGTCGAGGGGGTGTTGTGGTTCTGGTGCTGCGGTACTGATTCGGCTTGGTGCATAACAGTCACCGATCTTCGGCCATCGTTTACTCTCCTAGGTCCCTCTCTGGAGCTTGGTGTGCTCCGCACGAACGTATCCAATCGTAGGCTGCTGACTTCTCTCGCCAGGAAGTCGGCCAAGTCTAGGAGGGATGGTTCTGGACCGTTAGGATCACGGTGGTCTCTTTGCCGCCTGAAGCGCTCCTGTCTGGCGGGCGGCAGCTTCTCTAAAATCCTCTCGACGTTAGAGTTGGCGTATAGCTCGTGCATACCCTTTTCTCGTTGCGCTCCCAGCATCCCTACCAGGGACTGTACTTTTATAGACAGGTCGTCTAGTGAGCGATTGTCTGTTGCTGGGGGTAAGCGGTCAATATGCCTTATCTCTTCTATTACGTAATCCCATATACGTCCATATCTCTGGTCCAGCGCTGCTAGAGCCGCGGTGTATGGGGTCGCAGAGGTGGCATAGGCTAGCGCTATATTGTGCGCCCGGGGCACTTTCAGGTGCTGCAGTAATATTGCATACTTGTGGCGTTCATCAGCGACATCCACCATCATTGTCTCTAAGCACATCCGGAGCTCCGTATACTGTGCTCGATTCTCATGGGTGAAGTCTTGAAACGTCGGTGTGCCAATGTATGATGTCATGGATGACTGGCACATCGGTGAGCGTTGGGGGAGAGGCCTCCTAGGCGAGTCTCCTCTTGCGTGTCGTCTTGGGCTGGTACTTGGTGGCTACCGAAGGTCGGGTACCCAGGTGCTGTTCCTCGGGGCTGACGGTGCGTCAAACTCACCCGTGAGTTGAGTCGGGGGTTTGTAGCGCAGGGCCTCGGGGCTGACTTCTGGGCTGTACTGGACCTCCTGGTCCTGAGTACGTTGCTGCTGGTCGGGGCTGTACTGGGCCTCCTGGGCCAGAGCACGTTGCTGCTGGTCGGCTTGACCTTCCTCCTCTTCCTCCTCCTCTCCCTCTGCTAGGACCTGGAGTCTTCTGTTCAGTCTCTCGGCGTGGTCCGGTTCTTCCCGGTTGCTGGGTCTCGTATGGACCGGCCGGGGAGGGGGTTCCGAGACGTGGACAGGATCCTCCTGTTGGCGGGGTCCCGGGTCGCTTCGTCGGGTAGGGGAATGTGTCCTAGACCCATGTCTTGACGATCTCTGGGAGCTCTGTGCGGAGTGAGGGGGTGTCGCCATGGCAACCAGTTTGTCCATCATCTCCGCCTGCAGCCGGTCGCGCTCTGCCTCGCGCCGGGCATGGGCTGCGTCGCGCGCTGCTTCGCGCTGGGCATTGGCGATGTCGCGCTGCGCATTGGCGCTGGCCTGGGCAGCGTCGCGCTGTGCGTTGGCGACGTCGCGCTGGGCATTGGCGCTGGCATGGGCGGCGTGGAGCTGTGCATTTGCGACGTCGGCGCGGCTTCTCTCGATGTTCTCTTCTGTCTGGAGGCGTCTGGTCTCCAGTCTTATTCTGTCGTCTTCACTCCTTTGTTGCGCCTGGAAGCGCTCTCGCTCGCCTGCAAAATGTTCGCGCTCGCACGTCTGTTGCGCTTGAAGTCGATCGCGTTCGGTGGAGGCTGCCAGGGTGGCGATGAGTGCCTGCGCCAGCATCTTGTCCGCCTCGCTGGGGGAAGACGCCGTTCGGGGCGATCGGCTCCCGGCAGTACTTGTTGGAGATCCGTTCTCCTGTTGCGTACCGAGGAGATCCGTCTCCTGGGTGCGCGTCTCTTTAGGGTTGTCTTCCTCCCGGAGCTGATCGGGGACTATTTCTTCGGTATTGTCTGGGGGTAAAGTCGTGTCAGTTCCCTCCTGGTCCCCACCGTGAGCTTGGTCAGTTACATTAGAACCCACTAGGGCCTCTGTTGGCGGGGTAGCCTGGTTGTTAGGGTCGGACATAATTTTACTTTCTACTTTTTCCGCGTTTAACTTCCCTTTAAAGCTAGGTATTGGACTGACAGCGTATGCCTCTAGATAGGGAGGTGGCTGCCGTCTGCGCTGCGGGCGATCTAGCTTAGGAGAACCGTTTGTGGAGTGTTCGTCATCGGCCATGTCAATATTAATATTATATTAATATTACGCTAATTATTCTCCGGCTATCGAAGGACCAATTGTAACTGAGGGGTACAATTCCCTGACTGTATTAATCAAGTACTAGTATCATTAAACTACTACCGTCTTGTACATTACTGGCCAATACCGTACAAAGGTATATTAGATGACAACACTTCCACAATAACAGGGTTTCCACACCAATACTCATTTAGAATATTTATTACATTAAGAATATGATATTACATTATTTTGGTCACTTTGGATGCGCTTATAAGGCAAAGAATGTGCAGGCAAATCAATAATGAATGTTAAGTAATTAGATCTAGGGATATTCTGGGAAAGGGGTGTACTACCGGTTGTAAGCCAGCAGAGGGAGGCAATGCTCTAGGAAAGTCAATGGCTCACGGAGGCGATATCACCCCTGTGTCAGCGGGGATAGGCAGCCTGGTCCCAGGGTGCGCGCCGTGCAGGTGAAAGCCGTGGAGCCTCTGGTACGACAGAGACGGGCTCGAGTGATGGTCTCACGGGCAGGTGTAGATCCCACAGTAGCAGTGGGGTAGGCGGTTCTCTGCTCCAGCAGCTTGGTCAAAGCAATGAAGAATAATAATCCTTGCCGGAAAGTGGCACTGCTGGCGGGGTGTAAATCCTCCGTGGTGCGCGGTAGTGCACGGTTGAACTTGACGTTACTATCCTATTAGTACGCGGCAATAAATGCTCTATGTAGATGCACAATTACCCACTTCACGTGGTCTTTGACTCGTAATGAAGGTTTACTAATAAATAGCGAACGATACGTTAAACGAACGTATTAGGATAACACGAGACTCTATCTTGGGGCGATGCGAGCCCTACTCTGCCCACGTTGCGTAGTGGGGAGAGACGTCACTTGGATAACTGGAACTGAACGAGACTGAACGGGACAAGGGACTAAGAGGAATTCTACATTTCTTGCGCCCTATTTATATGTACGGTGAACAAATAGTACCATTCGTATTTCGCCAGCTGTATTCATGGGCAGAAGCTGGGCATGTACAGACATATCTCGTCGGTACCTTTGAAGTCAGCTCTAGGGGGTAAGGCACTGGCGCCAGGGGATCGCTTCCAATAGGAGAACGAATATTATGGTCTGTCCTGTAGCAGGTAAAGGGATATTCCGTATATATGTACAGAGAATATACAAGGGATATCAAACGATATACAAATATTATACATGGGATCTCAGGCAATAAATATATATATTCGGTTTAATCTGACCCTTTGTAACACATACAGTATATAGATAAAATAGCTACAGATGAGACCCCCACATGTATTCACCAAAATAAGCTAGGCACACATACTATTGTGATCCTAAATATTTATTTATTATTATTCCACTGTTTTTCACATGTTCACGTTGTTTCGCTACTCCTCCGAGAGCTTTAGTTTAGTTAGTTTGTCTCACCTGCTATGTGTAAGCCCCGCCCCCAGTATAAACCCCCATCGCATTGGTTGTTGTTTGCCCCGCCCCCTCTGCTTATCTCACAAATCATTGGTCTTATTCAGCAGACGCTTTATCATGTAAGATGTGTGCAACGACCTATAGGCCTATATTATTATAATTTCGGCTAATTATAATTTCGAGAGCACTGATAATGTTTAGCCTGAGAACAGGTAGAAATACTATAACACAGGGGGGTTGATACTGTTATTTTGATATATAAACCCCATGAATGAATGAATGAATGAATGAATGAATGAATGAATGAATGAATGAATGAATGAATGAATGAATGAATGAATGAATGAATGAAAAATTTTGCAGAATGGGTACAATACAGTACGGCTCAATACACACAATTGTTAAGGGGATGCAGACCAGAGAAAGACGTTTGTCTTGTTTACATCAGGGTCCCCATTTTCAATTCATAGTGACATTTATGACATACACAACATATATGACATCATGACAAGTGGGTGTCTCCTCCTGCTTCACACTGCTTTATTGCTGCACGAATCCGCTTCAAGGCCCTCGACCTGGCATACCGTGCGGCAAAGGGAACCACTCCCGCCTACCTCAGGCCAATGGTCTCTAACTACACACCCTCAAGACCCCTACGCTCTGCATCTTCTGGCCGCCTCAGACCCACTCCTATCCAAGCTCCGGGAGGGTCATCAAAGAGAAGTCGCCTATTCTCAGTCCTTGCCCCACAATGGTGGAATGAACTGCCCACCCCAGTTAGGACAGCCGAAACCCGTCCAATCTTTCGCCGTCGACTAAAGACGCACTTCTTCAACCATTATCTGAAATAAAAAAATCTAACCCTAACTAACCTTACTGTCATGCACTTGTCCTAATAAACTAACCTACACTGTAACACTCAACACTTTGATGAACATTGTTACTCAGTTGATAGAGTTGTGCCCTTCCTGATGACTTGTCATACAGAACTTGTAAGTCGCTTTGGATAAAAGCGTCAGCTAAATGACTAAATGTAAATGTAAATGACATTTATGGCATACAAGGACATACATGACATACAGGTATATAGTACTGTTACATTTGTGACATATATGATATGCAAATATACAGTACTGTTACCCATAGATCCTGACAGAGAGTATATACATATGATGGGGATGAGACTGTACATTTTCAAACTTATTTTGAGTTTAATTCTCATTATCATGCACATCTCACAAGAAGAAATAAAGACTTACGCATTCCTTTCTGTAGGACCTCTGTTGCCAAATTCTCATTTGTTTATCAAGGTGCAGTGATGTGGAATGATATACAAAATCTAAAAGAAACATGTTCCACTTTAAATATATTTAAAAGTAAGCTTAAAAAAGAACTACAGATCCTGTAGTCTATAGTATCCAAGTGTATTTGTGTAAAGTCTTTTAAAAGATTTTTGTGTAGTTATCCTATATAGGTTTAGGAGGGGAGGTCGCTTATAAGCCCTTGGGGTTTTTGACCTTTCCTGCACATTTTAACTGTTCTTCTTTTACTTATTTTATTCCAGAATGTATGTGTGTAAGTGCGAATAACAATAAACAAATAAACAAACTGTACATTAGGAGGGGGTGGATGGGTGGTAGAGAAATATACATATGGTGGGGAGAGAATATATACATACGGTGGGGAGGAGACTGTACATTAGGAGGGGGTGGGTGGGTGGGAGAGAAATATACATACGGTGGGGAGGGAATATATACATAGGGTGGGGAGGGGACTGTCTATTAGGTGGGGGTGGGGGGGTTTGGACATTTACGGTGGCCAGTTTAGAATTGCAGCCTCCCGTAGGTGCTCTTTAACACATTCCCTGCCACGCACTTTGAGCATCTTATACCATTCTCTGCCAGCACTGAAAGTCTATGGAGATGTTCACCTTCTTTGCAGGGCTATAACTTTTTAAATTGTATTGCTAAATTAACATTACTATGGCCCATTCAACATCGATTATCTATCGTTCAGGATGTAGGAACTTTTAACTTTTTCATTCATACATTCATACGAAAATACCGTCTAGAATATAAATATGTTTTTATCGTTTTCTGCAGTAATTCCTAGAACATGAGATATAGGCGTAAGCGCATATACAGATGATCAAATGCCGTTTGTTGCCGATCCACGCTATATTAAAAATGTCAACTGTACATGATCCTAAACGTTATGACTGATCATGCGCGGATGAACGGAGGGGGGGGGGGGTCGTTTATAATTCCGTGATCGTCGTTAAATGCTTTATGTAGTATGGGTGATATATTGATGAGAGCAGTTTGCATGGATAATAATAAACAAACAGGCTGAAAGTTACGTCAGCGTCCTCTTACCGTTGGGCGATGAGACTGGAGCAAAAAGATCCCACTTATCTGACGGCGATCGAGTCGATCCATTTCCGGTTTGTATAATAATAATACACGCCCAAATCATGTCGATTATTGAGTTATGGCAGCGATCCATATCCACGGTGTGTGGCTAGAGTCCCGCAACAATATGCGAGTGCCGGATGCATTTCGGAGACGCACCGAGGTCGACTCGGCCATTTCCGGTTTGGCAACTCGCCGATCATCCACCAGGGGGCAGTATTGAAGCGTTGCAGGGTTGTGCAGAGTCCCACTGCATCAGACCAGGCTCCGTGAGGGAAATATGAATAACATGGCGAAAAAATAAAATATGATCTCAATAACGTCGTACGCCGTGGAATGGCAGAATTAGCATCAACTTGAAACACGTCGTACAACGGTATTGGCGCAGGATGTGTTAAGAGCGGTTTTGAATGTGGGTAGGGATTCACATTCCTTTACAGCTTTGGGTAGGGCGTTCCACATTGTTGTGGCATAATTGCGAAACGTGTTTAGTCCCTTGTTTGAGCCGAATCTGGGTTTAACATGATTTGTTGAGCTTCCTCTGGTGTTGTGGTCGTGGTATTCACTGATCTTTGGGAAGTATTTTGACATGTACATGGGTACCTTAGTCGTATAGTGTATCTTGTAGACCAGGCCCATTGCAAGTTGCTGTACTCGTCGTCGTCTACTCTAAGCCATCCTAGGTAGTCAAAGTGGGCAGGGGTGAGGTGGGTTCTAGGAGTAAGGTCAAGTAGTAGTCTGACCAGTTTGTTTTGTGATGTTTGTAATCTTGTTTTTAGCGCCTTTGAGGTGCTTTGGTACCATGAGGTGCAAGCATAGTCGTAGTACCCTAGAATGAGTGCTCCTGCCAGAGTCTTCAGGGTATTCTTGTTTACCAGAGAGGAGATCCGGTACAAGAATCTAGTTCGTTGGTTGACTTTTTTTATTACATTGGATGCCATTTTGTCACAGGAAAGATTTGCCTCTAGGATGGAACCTAGGTATGTAATTTCATCTTTCCTTGTGACAATATTGTCACCGACTGTAACTGAGAAGCCGTCGGTCTTGCTGAGTTTGTTATTTGATCCGAAGAGAATGGACTCTGTTTTACCCAGGTGTAATGATAGTTTGTTATCAGCGAGCCAGGTGCAGATTCTGCCGAGTTCTGAGCTGAGGGTTTTTTCAACCTGTAACTTGTTCTTGTCAGAGACCAGCAGGGCTGAGTCGTCCGTGAACAAGAACAAGTTGCAGTCACAAGCTGACGACATGTCATTTGCATAAATTAGGAACAGTAGCGGTCCTAGTATGCTTCCTTGTGGAACACCACAGCTCACTGTGAGGGGGGGGATAGGGTACCGTTTGCGTGTATGCTTTTACCAACGTGTTCGTGTTTCCAGGTTCCCGTTTC
The DNA here is from genome assembly GCF_963971535.1 of Notolepis coatsorum. Taxonomy (NCBI): domain Eukaryota; kingdom Metazoa; phylum Chordata; class Actinopteri; order Aulopiformes; family Paralepididae; genus Notolepis; species Notolepis coatsorum. Next base: position 50,982,884 of record NC_140180.1, on the reverse strand, counting down.
CGGGTTCCCGTTTTGCGCTCTGATTGGCCACTGACCTATGCTATTACGCCCCCCTTTACGCTCTCGCCTGAGACGCGCTGTGAAGCACCAGCGGGGCGAGACGGTGGTTTCTCCCCGCCTCCGTGCGCCTTGCTGCTGCCGGCTTGTCTCACATGACTCGGTCCAGCTCCAGCAGCAGCGGCCGTCTTCCGCCTGCGGTATCCTCCAGGCCCCCGGCCCCGAGGCGGCTCATTCTTATTATTATCCCCCATTGTTCAGGTCGACATGGTCGCACAAACACGTAGGTTTCAATCACTGAGCTTTCTGTCTGTTGTTGTGTGTCTTCTTAGGTCCGGCTACTGTACATGGAGATGAGACCCCCCGCCTCTCTCTCCATAATAGACGCAACCAGGCGTGCATTCTCGTGGGAAAACCCGAAACAACATTTAATAAAGACGAGTGTTAGTTGTGTTTTCCCATCTACCGTCAACATAAAACCATCCACCACCCGTTGGAGGATTAGTGGGGGAGAAGAAGAGGAATATTTTTAAATAGCAAGAATTATCGACTGGCAACTCTGTGCTCGTCAGACCTGCAGCTGCTGGTACTGTATGGAGAGAGAGGCGGGGGGTCTCATCTCCATGTACAGCCGAACCTAAGAAGACACACAACAACAGACAGACAGCTCAGTGATTGAAACCTACGTGTTTGCGCGACCATGTCGACCTGAACAATGGGGGATAATAATAAGAACGAGCCGCCTCGGGCCGGGGGCCTGGAGGATACCGCAGGCGGAAGACGGCCGCTGCTGCTGGAGCTGGACCGAGTCATGTGAGACAAGCCGGCGGCAGCAAGGCGCACGGAGCCGGGGAGAAACCACCGCCTCGCCCTGCTGGTGCTTCACAGCGCGTCTCAGGCGAGAGCGTAAAGGGGGGCGTAATAGCATAGGTCAGTGGCCAATCAGAGCGCAAAACGGGAACCCGGAAACACGAACGCGTTGGTAAAAGCATACACGCGTACCGTTTACCTCCACCATCTGTTCCCTCCCCTCAAGGTAGGATTGCATCCAGCTCACTGATAGACTATCAACACCAATTGCTTTTAGTTTGTCAATCAGAATGGAGTGATTGACAGTGTCAAAGGCCTTTTGTAGGTCCAGCATGACCATGCCGCAGTATTTGCCCGCGTCCACCTCTGGTTTGATGTGGTCGTTCAAATAGAGAAGGCATGTGTCAGTGGAGTGGGATGTTCTGAAGCCAGATTGGAATTCGTAGATTAGATTTTTTTCCCCGCTAGGTACTTTTCAACCTGTTCGTAGACAATTTTTTCCATGACTTTCGAGATGGAGGTAAGAATAGAAACAGGGCGGTAGTTGCCTGGGTCTAATTTGCTGCCCTTTTTGTGCAGAGGGGTCACTCTCGCAATTTTGAAGTCCTTGGGACCTTGTCCATGTTTTATGGAGAGGTTTATTATGTGTGTGATGACTGGGGTGATGGCGGCTGCTGCGTCTCTGAGGAATTTGGAGGGGATGTTGTCATGGCCAGTGGCCTTGTTAGGTTGGAGGGCGGTCAGTTTTTTGAGTACCTCATCTGTTGTTAACATTTCCAGTTTGTAAGTAATTGGCTACATCCAGCTTGTCTGTGATGAGCGTGTTGTCCGTCTTTATGTTTATGTTTGAGAATCTGGTTTTAAGTTTTTTTTACTGCAGCCTAGTTGATTATTGAGTAATTTCCAAAGTTCACGTGGTTTGTTTTTGTTTTCCTCAGTTTTGTCATTGATGAAATTCTTTTTTGCAGTTTTGATCATGGAGTTTACGTCGTTTCTTAGTCTGTTTCTTTCCAGTTTGAGTTCAGTCACGTGGGCTTGGAGTTCATTGCTCGTGCTTTTTGTAAGCTTTGACTGACTTTTACGAAACTCAGAGAGTTTTTTGTCTCTGGTTTTCATAGCGGCCAATATTTCGGAGTGCATCCATGGCTCAGCGCGATTTTTTACCCTGGTGGTTCTTAGGGGGGCCATGTCGTTTAGTATTGTTGAAAATTTGGTTTTGAAACCAAGCCATGTTTCTTCAACCAGTGTACCATTGAGCTCATCTGACCAGTCCAGACTCTCCAGTTCAAGGTTAAAGGCCTCGCTAGAGTAGGTTTTGAGGTCTCTAGATGTGACTGTTTTGTGACAGCCGGCCTTTTGTTTTAGCTTTTTGAGGGTACAGAATATCATATAATGATCACTTAACCCGCATGCTATAACCCCTTTATTGGAGATCTTGGACTTGTCAGAGGTCAGAATGAGGTCAATGGTAGTCTGAGTTGATTCACATATACGTGTGGGTTGGGTGATCAGCTGGCTGAGGCTGTGCAGATCACAAAACCTATTGAAGGATTTGAAGACGGGTGCATCTTTTTGTTGCATATCCGTGTTCCAATCCCCAATAAGAATCTTTTCAGCATCCTCAGCTCCAGCTAAGCACACATCCAGAGTATGATAAAAGCCATTTTGATCTGGCGGTCTGTAGATTGTGCCGACTAGAACAGATTTAGCCCTTTCAAATAGAATTTCCACCCATACGGTTTCAATTGCCTCATGATATAGGTCAGTACGGTTAATGAATTTGGTGTGCTTATGAATGTACATGCAAACACCACCTCCATACTTGTTTCTATCATTACGGACTATTGAATAATTCTCCCACTCAATTTCAGGGTCTGTTACAGATGAGCCAAGTTTAGTTTCAGCAAAAAAACATAGTAAGTGTTTATCTTACCGCTAATAAACAGATTTCTTATTTCATCCAGCTTATGTTTTAGGCTGTTTACGTTTAGATGAAAAATGTGTAGTCCATTTTTATTAGATGTGATGTCGATGTCGTCGAGTTCCAGGTAGAATTCTTCGTCTGTGGGGAGGGGGGGGGGGGGGGGGGGGGCTCTGTGTTGTCCGGGGGGAGATCCTTTGCTCAGGGTCATTGTCCCGCGACGAGGGGGGGGGCTGTCCGTATTGTTGTCCGTCTGTGGCTGGTTCTGCTGTGAGGGAGGGGTTGGCTTTGTTGTTATCTCCTTGAAGTCTGTGTGTTGGTATGTGGGGAGGGGGGAGGGGGGGCTCCTTTGTCCTGTGTCTTCTCTGGCGGCAACCTTTTGTCCTGGGCTGGTAAACCTAGCCAGCTTGGCTAGGTTGGCTTATTTAGCAGGCAATTTGACCGTGGGGTTGTCGGTTAGATTTCCGTTTTTTGCCGTGATTGGCACCGGTGTTGAAACCTCCCGTTCTTTCCGCCTCATTCTGGTCACTTGGGCGTTATGTTGTAGTTGCGCCGGGGGTCCAGTCGTGAGCGGTGGAGGGTTGTTTACATTGGATGATGAGTTGTTCGCAACAGTGATCGTCGCTGTTTGCGTCTGTAGTCCGAGTTGACTCGCCTGGTACAGAGTGACTGGGCCTGGGTTCAGCGGAATGTCTCCCGACAGAAGCAAATATAAAAAGATCATCGATCTTCTATCAAATCTGCCCGACGGGGGTAAACTCTTTCGTCCCGGATTCGACGTTAACACGCTGTGTATTGCTGCAATCCCCATGGCTGGATGTTTTCTCTCCGAGCCATTTAGAAGGTAAAAGTCGCAATGAGACTCTTTTTTTACCCTTTCCACTCCTGTCTGATGATGTTTCCATGTTGAATTAAAGTACTGGTCCGTAATCCAAAGGAGGGAGAGTAGAAAGTGTATAGTAAACCTTGTTGATGTTTTGCTTTGACACCGTTGTTGGGAGCTGAGAATAATGCGACTGTCCATGTCGAAAGCCGGATGTGTTGTTGCAGCAATGTAAGACAGCATTTATGAGGAATGTGTAAAGCGTTCAATTGTGAATCTCAGAATGATTTGGTGTCTGTCTGACAGTTCATGAAGTTTATCTTGGAATAATGATGGATAAGATAGACGTCTCATAACTTCCTTGTGGGTGGTGACAACTTTTCTGAGCCAATTGGTGGTTAGCGCAAACCAGAGCAAGTCGTTTCACATCATGCATGAGGTTGAGCAGTCGGTGGAGAGCTGCCTAGCCCTGAAAACTGAAGACGCCTTGCTACCGTGAGATTTCCGCGACAACATTCTAACCGTCATGCAACTCGATTGGCAAGGCAGTAGTCTAAACTGCGCAGGCCTAGCTCATCTCAAACAAGCCTATTTACTCTAATCTTCAACCTTTTCTCACATCCGCAGACTCTGAGGTTGGCATGACAACTGTGAACCGATGCCTGGACGCGGCGAAGGCTTGTAACGTGGACGACCTGTGCCAGAAGCTCCGCACAGAATACGTCTCGGCTTGTATCAAACCCACCGCCAAGTCGGGCCTGTGCAACCGAGCCAAGTGCAACAAGGCCCTGCGCAGGTTCTTTGACCGGGTCCCGGCGGACTACACACACGAGCTGCTGTTCTGCCCCTGTACAGACACGGCCTGTGCAGAGCGCCGCAGACAGACCATCGTGCCCAGCTGCTCGTACGAAAGCCCGGACAAGCCCAGCTGCCTGGCGCAGATGAGAACCTGCAAGACCGACTTAGTGTGCAGGTGAGAATCGGAGGCCTTTGATAGGCTTTTGTGTGTATCAATCCCCCCCCCCCCCCCCCCCCCCCCCCCAGACACAAACAATTTTTCACAAGTCATTAATGAATGTTAGAGTTATTTCTGTCAGTGGCGATGCATGGTCTCAGACCAGCTCCAGTAAAGTAACATACTGGAATAATTGAATCCCTAAATGCATTTCCCTTCATCTGCGAGTATTTTCTCATGACAAAGACACTCAGAAGAAAGAAAAGCAATGTCTCAAAGTTCCGTTTGGACAGATCCTGGATGTACCAACCCTGGATAATCAATGAGGCCTGACCCCAATCCCCCCATTATGGAGCCGGTACTGTTTAGTATTATGGTCCTTCGAAACCAAACAAGCAACCATTCAATCAACAAAATGGCCCACTGTTTTAGCCCGAAGCCGCCTACCACCGTCAGTTAGAGCACCCCAGAGAGACTGTTGGAATAACACATTAAATATTTAGCGCAGATAAAGTGCAGATGAATCAGAGTTATCGCTCATTGCTATCTCTGGTCATGGCCATTATTTTTCAAAGGTCCATTACACTCAGAGGTCCTCACTAATGATCCTATGGTCTGGGGGGGGGGGGGGGGGGGGTGAAATATAACACTCTTTCTATCTTTATCACGTTGTAGTCTGCCTCCTTTACCCCTTACCTTAACCAACCATCTTGTTAATGTAAGAAAAACATTAAAATAAAGAACAACTCCCCAATGGGGTTGCAGAGGAAAGGTCTGAAGAGGTTGAATAAATCGGAGCGAGCAAACTTCCTAGATAGTGCCATTACATATACATTACGGCCTTTCTTCCCTGCCCCTGTAGGTCTCGTCTGGCGCAGTTCCAGTACGACTGCCAACCCTCCAAATCGTCTGCCAACGGATGCAAGCAGGACAACTTCGGAACCTGTCTCCTCGCCTACACAGGGCTCATAGGTAGGTGCGCACACAAGGTGAGAACACACAGCTGAGAATGCCAGGAGAACGGGAGTTGGAGAGGGAATCCCTTATATAAACAATACCCGAAATAATGTATTTGACATACGGTAAGCAAGGCTTGAGCGAAGGTAGTACAGAGTGGGAGACAGGAGGTGGAGAGGAGGGAGACGAGGGGAAGAGGTTCAGAGGGTAAACGAATGAATAAATAAAAAGAGAGAGGAGACGAAAGTGAGACTTGTGCTAATCCAGCCGTGTGTCTGAGATGGAATGCACAGGAAGCCCTTGAAGCTTCAGAGGAACAGAAGTCATAAATACTCTCTGTGAAGTGTCTTTAATGAAACACAGGCTTTGTTTTATGAATGGCCGGTCAAATAACAGCCATTTATTTCTTCACGATCGGGAACTGAAGCTGACCTAATGCATTTCGAGAGCCTCAAATGGTGCCCCACAGCACACAAACAAACACTTGGCATTTTCATTCCTGTCTTGTATTTATTAAAGTACTTGAAAATCCCTCCTCTACTCTGTTTTGGGGGGGGGGGGGGGGGGTAGAAGAAAAAGAAAAGCTCGAGGGCCAAACACGTCTGAAAACGGAAGACGGTGTAACTCTATCTGGCTCTGGCAAAATC